>NC_090650.1:426745356-426959852 GCF_040937935.1 Hyperolius riggenbachi
TCGTCATATGTCATTGTGGGGGGCCGCCGCCGTGGAGTAGAGCTCCCCAGAACAACCTCTGCGCAGCTCACTCCAACGTCGTCTTCCAGAGCTTCTCGGCCGACCTCCTGCAATTGCAACCCCTCCTGCCCAACTTGCTCTGGGATTTGGGTTTCAAAGTCCTCGGACTCTCCTTGTTGTATTTCAGTGCCCGGTGCATTTCCCACAGTTAATGGTTGTGAATGCGGGCACAACATTTCTGGCTGTTCCTCCATTGACCTTTCAAAGGTGGAAGTTTGTTGGCCTGGGAATAGCTCCTGCGAATACCCCATTGTGTCCTGAGGTAATTCATCGGACTGGTTATCTGGCAGTTGTGTGCGTGGTGTCGCTGCCGGTTGTGTCAGCTTTGTGCCCACTGGCTCCTTGTAACTGGCTGAGGACTCGGACCTCGTGCGTGATGTGCTGGTGCTGCTTAACCCACTGCTGGACGCTTGAGAGGTCATCCAAGTAATTATCTGGTCCTGTTCTTTTGGATTTGTGAGGGTTGTTGTCCTGGACAACATGGGCGGTATTGAGTGGGTTTTCTTGGGTGCTCCCCTGTGGCCTGTACGTGAACCGTCAGGGGAAACACCTCTTCCCTTGCCCCTCCCTCTTTCACCGGATTTCTTCCTCATTTCACTTATCCTTAAAGTACACGCTGACTGGCAGCAGTACAGTGGCAGTACAGAAATGCTATACAGTGGTGGGTGAGCGGTGTACCACTATTGCCAGCAGCGACACAGAGCACAATGCTATACAGTGGTGGGTGAGCGGTGTACTACTGTTCCCAGCAGACACAGAGTGGCAGTAAACATAATGCTATATAGTGCGGCTGAGCCGTGTACACACAGTGGCAGTAAACAATGCTATATAGTCTGGCTGAGCGGTGTACACACAGTGGCAGTACACACAATGCTATATAGTCTGGCTGAGCGGTGTACACAGAGTGGCAGTACACACAATGCTATATAGTCTGGCTGAGCGGTGTACACAGAGTGGCAGTAAACAATGCTATATAGTCTGGCTGAGCGGTGTACACAGAGTGGCAGTACACACAATGCTATATAGTCTGGCTGAGCGGTGTACACAC
This sequence comes from Hyperolius riggenbachi, assembly GCF_040937935.1. Taxonomy (NCBI): domain Eukaryota; kingdom Metazoa; phylum Chordata; class Amphibia; order Anura; family Hyperoliidae; genus Hyperolius; species Hyperolius riggenbachi. The sequence goes on from NC_090650.1 coordinate 426,746,465, forward strand.
AGTGGCAGTACACACAATGCTATATAGTCTGGCTGAGCGGTGTACACACAGTGGCAGCACACACAATGCTATATAGTCTGGCTGAGCGGTGTACACAGAGTGGCAGTACACACAATGCTATATAGTCTGGCTGAGCGGTGTACACAGAGTGGCAGTAAACAATGCTATATAGTCTGGCTGAGCGGTGTACACAGAGTGGCAGTAAACAATGCTATATAGTCTGGCTGAGCGGTGTACACAGAGTGGCAGTACACACAATGCTATATAGTCTGGCTGAGCCGTGTACACACAGTGGCAGTAAACAATGCTATATAGTCTGGCTGAGCGGTGTACACAGAGTGGCAGTAAACAATGCTATATAGTCTGGCTGAGCGGTGTACACAGAGTGGCAGTACACACAATGCTATATAGTCTGGCTGAGCGGTGTACACACAGTGGCAGTACACACAATGCTATATAGTCTGGCTGAGCGGTGTACACACAGTGGCAGTAAACAATGCTATATATAGCGTGGCTGAGCGAGGTACACAGTGGCAGTACACACAATGCTATATAGTGTGGCTGAGCGAGCGGTGTACTACTGTTCCCAGCAGCGACACACAATGACTGGGGGGACCCTGGCTAGCGTGGCTGGAGCGCGAACTACCCTGCCTGCCTACCCAAAGCTAAACCCACAGACAAATGGCGGAGATATGACGTGGTTCGGGTATTTATTTACCCGAACCACGTGACCGTTCGGCCAATCAGAGCGCGTTCGGGGGCCGAACCACGTGACCCGTTCGGCCAATCACAGCGCTAGCCGAACGTTCGGGGAACGTTCGGCCATGCGCTCTTAGTTCGGCCATGTGGCCGAACGGTTTGGCCGAGCACCATCAGGTGTTCGGCCGAACTCGAACATCACCCGAACAGGGTGATGTTCTGCAGAACCCGAACAGTGGCGAACACTGTTCGCCCAACACTATGTACACACCATAAAACACATAAAACCATATTAATCCATGCCATGCAATGATGAGGATCAACCAATACAAAACAGTCTGTATGCATGTTAGATACTTTTTGCTCTGTAGTATTACTATTAACATGCTGGCACATCATTGCATTCCAGCGGTTCTGGAGATGTGTTTAACATTCAGGGACAATAAGGGGATGATTTGCATATTCAGCACTGATGCATCATGGGAGATCTCATGTACTCATCCAACCTGAATAACTGCAAATTAATTAAGAAGGCAAAATTCTGCTTTATATAGCGTTTTAGTAAGAGGATGTTTTGGTCCTTTGTATCCCCTTACACACTCCTGCGAGTTCTGGTTCACCATGAGCTTGCTGGGCAATCTGTAAACTGAAAACACAGAAAGCAAGGACGATGTGACTAGTCAAGCTTGCAATCTATTAGGCCTGAAACCCACTACAAATTGCAAAACACTATCGCAATCGCTAGCGTTTTTATTCTGAGTTTTGTAAGCGATTTATGAGCGTTTTCCGGCACTTTTGGGAGAGATTTTGAAAAGTGTAAACTTTTTGCCAGAGATTGTGTAGCGATTTGCGATTAGCGATTTTAATTCTAATTGGTCCTTTCAATGTATCAGAATTTTATTACAGCTTGCAATCGCACTCAAATCGCTATTTGTAGCGGTTCATGAGTGATTTGCCAGCGCTTCAATACATTACATTGAAGCGCAAAGGCTCCCAAAATGCTGCATGTCCTGCGATTGCGGTTTTGCAAATCGCAATCGCTACTTTGGAATTTGTTACATTTATTTACATTGGCAGAGCGTTTAGGGAAAGCGCTAGCAATTTAAAGCGCTCCCTAAATGCTCAGAAAATCGCTCTAGTGGGTTCCAACCCTTATGGTGTTGCTAGTATTGATAGTGAAGTTAATATTTATAAGGAATCAATCTAACTACTAATGTCTAGATTTTTTTCCATTATTTTCAGAACACGACTACTGATATTTGTAGACAGCCTGTCATTCATTACTGATTATTCCTTTACAAATGGATTCTTTTCCCCCCCTTTTTTTTTTAAATATTCAAATCACATGCAGAGCCTGCTGGTGGTCCGCCATGTCTGATACAGCATCTGCATCTTTCCCATATTTCTAATTAACTTTAAAGTCACTTCAGATTTTCGTAACATATTAATTGGAGACACGTACTAATGAGTGATTCAACTGCTTCACCGGTTGTCTTGGAACTTTTTCTTCTCCCGGTGAGTTTCACAGTCCTGAAAGCCTTCAAACCCCCATTTGATGTCGTGCCCCCTAAGGTGCTCAACTTAAGATCTATACGTGCCGTATTTGGATAGCGCTGCTTAGTTCAGAGCGCGGTGACGCAGAGTGTTTATGCTGATCGTACGCACAGCAGTATGCAGGGGAGAGGAAGGAGCACTAGAAAAGTCAAAAGCTTCTTTTTTTCCTTGTGTTGGAGAGATCTGACATTGCAATCATTCCTTTATAATTAGCTAGGCAGCCAACGAGAGCACTTTACATAAAGTGAATGTCACTGCAAATCTTAAGATGTTTGACTAACAAGGTTTTTCCAGACTTCCGCTGAAGAGTTTAATAAATCACCACTTTATGAAATGTGTGATGATATCATTTCATGAGTGACGGTTTTTATCCCTCAGCAGAATCTTAATGCAACTTTCACCGAGAGATGTCCACATTGTCATTGGCAGCCCTTGAGGCCAACAGAGAAGACATTTTGTTTGTTGAAGTGTACTTTGCTCAGATACATAAATATGTTGTTTCCATTTGTTTTGTATTTATTTAACTGCTTCCGGACCAGCGCAGTTGAAATCTATGTCCTACTTGTGGCTGCAGGGCTCTGACAGGAGGTAGATTTCAACATTCGTCGCCATGCCCTCTCGCCACTCTGTCCCCACCGCAACTCACTCACCCTGCCGTCAGTATGACGGCAGAGCTGTGTGCGCTGGTCAGGAGCCAATTTCATTGCAGCCCCCTCTTCCAAGTGTAAAATCCATGTGCAGCAGCCCCTCCCATTCCATGTGCACCCCCTCTTCCATGTGTATCATCTATGTACTGCAGCCCCTCCCATTTCATGTGCAGCCCCCTCTTCCATGTGTATCATCCATGTACTGCAGACCCCTCCCATTCCATGTGCAGCCCCCTCTTCCATGTGTATCATCCATGTGCACCCCCTCTTCTATGTGTATCATCCATGTACAGCAGCCCCTCCCATTCCATGTGCAGCCCCCTCTCCCATGTCTATCATCCATGTACTGCAGCCCCCTCCCATTCCATGTGCAGCCCCCTCTTCCATGTGTATCATCCATGTACTGCAGCCCCTCCCATTCCATGTGCAGCCCCTCTTCCATGTGTATCATCCATGTACTGCAGCCCCTCCCATTCCATGTGCAGCCCCCTCTTCCATGTGTATCATCCATGTACTGCAGCCCCCTCCCATTCCATGTGCAGCCCCCTCTTCCATGTGTATCATTCCTGTACTGCAACCCCTCTCTTTCATGCACAGCTCCCTTGGGTATCAGCTTCCCTTTTCATGTGCTGCTCCCCATTTGCAGCTTTTTCTTCCCTATATAGCAAACCCTATTTCATTTCTAGGTGCCCCATTGGGTTGCAGGCGCCCAAGACCCAGGCCTTGGTGGCCTTCACAAAGATCTGTCCCTGGTTGCATCAAAACTGAAAGTAACTTAAAACTGAACTAATCAGTTTAAGCAGAAAGTTGATCCGATTGATTAAGCAAAAAAGCCATATTGGCTAATCCCTATTGGAAGAGGGTTAGAACTGTTTTGGGAATGTTTTTGTTGTCTTCTTTCCCACAGGGCTGGTTTAAGCCTTTACAGGGTCCCCAGATCAAAGGTTACCGGGGCGTCCCCAATGAATGGTCACCTGGTACAAATAGTAGGCAGTGATAAGGATTGTGGGGGCTGTAGAGCAGACACATGTGGTCTACACATCTCCTATGCAGTGCTGCAATGGCATGCAGCCAGCCACACATATTGCAGGACCCCCGGGAGCAGTCGAGGAGGGGGGAGACCACCTAGTGTTCCAGTGTGGCAGAGGGGCCCAGCAGTTGTTTTTGTTCCCTGGATAAATTTCCCCCTTCGCCTTAATGGCAGCGCTGGCCTTGTTTCCCATCCACAGGATTTCTCCTTCTATCAGCTCCAACATTCTTTGACGTAGTACAGACGGCAGCAGGAAAAAAGGGCACCGGCTGAGGGTGGACGAAAAGGGCACCGCCATAGACTCTAATGTAATTATCATTAATACGGTGAAAAAAAGCAGAAAAAAGGGCGCCACAAAAAATATTAACACCATAAGAACATTATAGTTTTTGAAGTATGTTGTCGTTTTAGAAGCTTGCAACGTTATAGTTTTTGTCATATTCATTTTTTTATATGTACAGATTTTACATTATGAAAGATATTATCAGTTCTATGTGTAAAAGGCTGTTTCTGCAGAGGGAGTGGTTAGGGTTAGGCACCACCAGAGGGGAGGTTAGGGTTAGGCACCACCAGGGGGGTGGTTAGGGTTAGGCACCACCAGGGGGGGGGGTTAGGGTTAGGCACCACCAGAGGGGTGGTTAGGGTTAGGCACCACAGGGGGGGTTAGGGTTAGGCACCACCAGGGGGGTGGTTAGGGTTAGGCACCACCAGGAGGGGGGGGGGGTTAGGGTTAGACACCACCAAGGGGGTGGTTAGGGTTAGGCACCACCAGGGGGTGGTTAGGGTTAGGCACCACCAGGGGAGTGGTCAGGGTTAGGCACCACCAGGGGGGGTTAAGGTTGGGCACCACCAGGGGGGGTGGTTAGGGTTAGGCACCACCAGGGGGGTGGTTAGGGTTAGGCACCACCAGGGGGGTTAAGGTTAGGCACCACAGGGGGGTGGTTAGGGTTAGGCACAAGCAGGGGTGGGGTGGTTAGGGTTAGGCACCTCAGGGGGGTGGTTAGGGTTAGGCGCCACCAGGGGAGTGGTTAGGGTTGGGCACCACCGGGGGGGGGGTGTTAGGGTTAGGTGCCACCAGGGGAGTGGTTAGGGTTAGGCGCCACCAGGGGGGTGGTTAGGGTTAGGCGCCACCAGGGGAGTGGTTAGGGTTGGGCACCACCGGGGGGGTTGTTAGGGTTAGGTGCCACCAGGGGAGTGGTTAGGGTTAGGCACCACCAGGAGGGTGGTTAGGGTTGGGTACCACCGGGGGAGGGGGGGGGTTAGGGTTAGGTGCCACCAGGGGGGTGGTTAGGGTTAGGCGCCACCAGGGGAGTGGTTAGGGTTGGGCACCACCGGGGGGGGTTAGGGTTAGGTGCCACCAGGGGAGTGGTTAGTTTTAGGCACCACCAGGGGAGGGTTCTGTATGAGAGTAAGGTTGGGTTAAGCTGTATTGTTGAATTACGTAATGATTTTTAACGTTAATATCTTTTCGTTATTATTTCCCATCTGTTTTAACAACCGTATTTATCGTTAACAAAGTTTGACAACCATGTTTATCGTTATCAGATTTTGTTATCCACCTGCACCATTTCGTTATCCAGCCAAGCCCTTTTTTCACTGCGCCCTTTTTTCATGCACCCGTACAGACACTTTCCCTCCATCCAGTTTTCAGTGAATGGTCAGAAAGAAGCCCACAAAAATTGCCACATGGCCCCGTCATTTACAGCTGCACCCCTTTTATCTTTTTTTAGGTTGATTTTGTTTTAATGCATTTAACATCTACACAGCACAGTTCAGCCATAAGAAAGCAGCTGATGCAGTAGCCCATGAATCATTTATGATCCCAGAACTCCTGGGGGGTTTTCAATGACTGAATCCTCTCTATATGGTTTTATTATACTGGGAGATGTTATAAGCAAACTTGTGGATTGGGCAAAGTATAATTAAAGCAATATTTGGAGCCATTGATCCATACTGTGCACTGCTGGGATCTCACAAGATTGAAACCGGCTGTCGTCAAATTGGATTTATGGCCGTGTATCTCAGCGTGCTATTAAAGCAGAGGTTCTGGGTGCATAACTGGTAAATTGTTGCTTGAATGTACCCACAATGCATTTGAGAGGTTTAATCCTTCTCTCCTTGCTTGGGTTGGATAGAGGCAGTTGTTTCAGAAAGCTTTACACACTAGCTGCCATAATGAGATATTTATAACGGAAGAGCTTACAGACATACCACCCAGGTTACCATAAGCCTTATTATTATATTCAGCAATCGGTCAGTCCAGGCATGACAGATAAAAATGTCGCACAGCGCCAGGGGAATAAAAATGGTGCCACATTGACTTCAATTATATAACGCTATTTAGCGTTATAAGTGTTAAAAAATGGCGCAGGCAGTGTGCCTAAATAGCATTATAAGTCTTAAAAAATGCAGTGAGCTAGTGTAGGCAGTGGGGGTCAGGGGGAGAGAGGGAGCGGACACTGGAGGGAATAGGCATAGGTGGAGGATGTGTGTAATATGCATACATTACCTTGTCCCGGTAATGTAGTTTGCTGTAGTCCTGCAGCCAGCCAATCACCATGTGTTTTCAGTCCCCTTTACTATACTGGCTGGTAATGGCGCACCATTCAGCAATAAATGTTTCATAAAACGCTATTTACCGTTTTAATGTATTTTTTTAGTTGGTTCCCAGTCCAGGGGTGTCCCCCCCCCCCCCCAAAAAAAAATTGATGCGGCCTCTCAATGTTTACACCCTTTCTCTTGCCTTCCTCTGGGGACCCTCATAGCCTGGGGGCCCATCTTAAAAGGATCTAAAACCAGTGTGGCAATCATGATCTTCACAAACATAACAAGTGTAGCCACAAAAACGTTTGTTTTTAAAAGGAACCCGAGGTGTGAGACCTTTGGAAGCTGCCATATTTATTTCCTTTTAAACAATAGCGTTGTCCAAGAAAGCCCAGCTGATCTTTCTGGTCAATAGGGTCTTAATCACACACCTGAAACAAGCAGTAGCTACTCTTGTTAGATTTTTCATAGACATCTGATCCGCATGCTTGTTCAGGGGTTATAGCTTAAACTTTAAGCCTTAGGCTGGTTTCACATTGGGACGTTAGCAGCCAGTAACGCAGCCTAACTCACAGCACTGTAAAATAAATGTACTGTTCCCAGTGCACACGTTGGGTTACATAATAACAATGGTAGGGATTAGATTGTGAGCTCCTTTGAGGGACAGTTAGTGACAAGATATATATATATATACACTGTACAGCGCTGCGTAATACGTCAGCGCTATATAAATACTAAATAATAATAATAACTCAGCACGTTTAAACAAAGTGCTGCATGCTGTACGTTATACTGGGCTAAGCCACGTTAGACTGTTTGCACATGCTCAGTAATGTTGGAGGAGGAGGTCTCCCCTCATCCTCCGTGGCCAGCCACATGGCTAATTAATATTCACTACACTGTGGTGACTCGTGGTGCGACTGTAGTGTTGTCCGGATCATGAGTCTAATTAGTGTGAGTCGAATCAGTGTTGCCAACTCATCCCTTTAAATACGGACACTTATGAATTATATATGTCTTGTGGACAGTTAGATGCAGTTTAGGCACTGATTATCTGTGAGAAGCCCCAGAACCTGTATAACTTAGATGTGTCAGTATTTAAAGGGATGAGTTGGCAACCCTGAGTCGAATCATCCGGATCATCACAATAAAAGATTCGGTTCACAGGATGTCTGTCTGGAAGAATCAGGAACATACAGAATGTACAGTGCAGGGAAAGTCCTGTCCTGCTAGTCAATTCACGCAGTCTGCTTCCCTAGTAAAATGATTCAAATGATTCGGTTCAAAGATCCGGATCTTTTCAATGATCCGATTCAAATGATCCGAATCCTTAAAAAGATCTGAACTTCCCATCACTATCCTGGAGCGGCTGCTTTGAGAGCTGCATAACGCAGCTCAGTCTGACGTCCAACTTCATCAACACCATGCGTTTCGTTAGGGGCACGCTATGCGACCTTAAAAAGAACTCTGTAACATCAGAAACATCCCCTGGGGGGTACTCACCTCGGGTGGGGGAAGCCTCCGGATCCTAATTGAGGCTTCCCACGCCGTCCTCTGTCCCACGGAGGTCTCGCTGCAGCCCTCTGAACAGCCGGCGACAGACCCGACTGTCAAATCAATATTTACCTTTGCAGGCTCCAGCGGGGGCGCTGTGGCTGCTTTCGGCTCGGAAATAGACAGAAATACCCGATCTCCGTCTGGTCTGCTCTACTGCGCAGGTGCCGGAGACTTGCGCCTGCGCAGTAGAGCAGACCCGGCTGCGATCGACTATTTCCGCCTACTTTGGAGCCGACAGCCACCAGACAGCCACCAGAGCGCCTGTGCAGGAGCCGGGAAGGTAAATATTTACGTTGCCGCTGTACGGAGGGCTGCAGCGAGACCCCTGAGGGACCGAGGATGGCGTGGGAAGCCTCATTAGGATCCAGAGGCTTCCCCCACCCAAGGTGAGTACCCCCCAGGGGACGTTTTGATGTTACAGAGTCTCTTTAATGTCCCCTAAAAAGCAACATCTTGGTGTGAAAGTAGCCTTAAAGTATTAGAGGCAGAGGATCAGCAGGACAGCCAAGCAATGTGTATTATTTTATAGGAAATAAACATGGCATCCTCCATATCCCTCTCACCTCGGGTTCCCTGTAAGGTTGTATTTCAGAGATATCGGTCGGGTACAGCATGTATTGGATGATATGATGGTGTAGCGGATAGCCCTCTTGCCATGCAGCGCTGGTTAGGAGACTATCTGCATGGCGTTTGCATGTTCTCCCTGTGCTTGTATGGGTTTCTTCCCTCTGGGCACTCCAACCTCCTCCCACATTTCAAAAACTCCAGATAATTTGATTGGCTTCCACAAACTAGCCCTGTCCCTGTGGGCTTTTCTATGTGGGACGTACTACACAAAAATTTCAGACAACACTCACCAAACATAGGTCCAACATAAATAAGGGGGAACTCAAACATGGGGTCTCTAAACATTTTCACCTCACCCATGATAGGAATTTTAAACTACTGAGGGCCACTATAATCGAACAGATATATCATCCAAATAAATATGAGAGATACCATACTTTGTGTAAACGAGAGTCCTTTTGGATTTTGAAGCTGGAAACACTTGAACCGGGGGGGATTAACCACTTACCGACCGCCCACTGCACAGGGGCGGCCGGAAAGTGGATCCCGCAAGGACCGCCGCATGAACAGAGGCGGTGGTCCTTGTAGGGGCATGGGCGGAGCGTTCGCGTCATCCGTGACGCGATCCTCTGCTGGGGACTGGCTCCGCCCCCCTCACGCTGTAACCCGCCGGCCGTTCGGAAGCGCCGGCGGGTTACTAGCACCCGGATCGCCGCATACAAAGTGTATAATACACTTTGTAATGTATACAATTGTATTATACAGGCTGCCTCCTGCCCTGGTGGTCCCAGTGTCCGAGGGACCACCAGGGCAGGCTGCAGCCACCCTAGTCTGCACCCAAGCACACTGATTTCCCCCCCGCCCCCTAAATGCCCACAGCACCCCTCAGACCCCCCCCCCCCTGTCCACCCCCAGACCACTGTTTGCACCCACTCCCCCCACTAATCACCCATCAATCACTCCCTGTCACTATCTGTAAACGCTATTATTATTTTTATTCCCTAAACTGCACCCTGCTCCCTCCTGATCACCCCCCCCCCACCCCTCAGATTCTCCCCAGACAACCCCCCCCCCCCCTGTGTACTGTATGCATCTATCCCCCCTGATCACCTGTCAATCACCTGTCAGTCACCCATCAATCAGCCCCCCCCCCCCCCTGTGTACTGTATGCATCTATCCCCCCTGATCACCTGTCAATCACCTGTCAATCACTCATCAATCACCCATCAATCACCCCCTGTCACTGCCACCCATCAATCAGCCCCTAACCTGCCCCTTGTGGGCAATCTGATCACCCACCCACACCAATAGATCGCCCGCAGATCCGACATCAGATCACCTCCCAAGTGCAGTGTTTACATCTGTTCTCTACCCTACTAATTACCCATCAATCACCCCCTGTCACTGCTACCTATCAGATTAGACCCCTATCTGCCCCTAGGGCACTCAATCACCCGCCCACACCCTAAGAACGCCCTCAGACCCCAGCCCTGATCACCTCGCCAGTGCATTGCTTGCATCTATTCCCCCCTCTAATCACACCTTGAGACACCCATCAATCACCTCCTGTCACCCCCTAGCACACCTACCCATCAGATCAGGCCCTAATTTGCCCCGTGTGGGCTCCTGATCACTCAGCCAAACCCTCAGATCCCCCTCAGACCCCCTTCCGATCACCTCCCCAGTGCATTGATTGCATCTATTTTCCCCTCTAACCACCCCCTGAGACACCCATCAATCACCTCCTGTCACCCCCCTAGCACTCCTATCCATCAGATCAGGCCCAATACAACCTGTCATCTAAAAGGCCACCCTGCTTATGACCGGTTCCACAAAATTTGCCCCCTCATAGACCACCTGTCATCAAAATTTGCAGATGCTTAAAACCCTGAACAGTCATTTTGAGACATTTGGTTTTCAGACTACTCACAGTTTTGGGCCCGTAAAATGTCAGGGCGGTATAGGAACCCCACAAGTGACCCCATTTTAGAAAAAAAGACACCCCAAGGTATTCTGTTAGGTGTATGACAAGTTCATAGAAGATTTTATTTTTTGTCAAAAGTTAGCGGAAATTGATTTTTATTGTTTTTCACTAACTTGTGACAAAAAATAAAATCTTATATGAACTCACCATACACCTAACGGAATACCTTAGGGTGTCTTCTTTCTAAAATGCGGTCACTTGTGGGGTTCCTATACTGCCCTGGCATTTTAGGGGCCCTAAACCGTGAGGAGTAGTCTAGAAAACAAATGCCTCAAAATGATCTGTGAATAGGACGTTGGGCCCCTTAGCGCACCTAGGCTGCAAAAAAGTGTCACACATGTGGTACCGCCGTACTCAGGAAAAGTAGTATAATGTGTTTTGGGGTGTATTTTTACACATACCCATGCTGGGTGGGAGAAAGCTCTCTGTAAATGGACAATTGTGTGTAAAAACAATTAAACAATTGTCATTTACAGAGATATTTTTTGTCACAAGTTAGCGGAAAATGACACTTTGTGAAAAAAAAAACAATTAAAATCAATTTCCGCTAACTTGTGACAAAAAAATAAAATCTTCTATGAACTCACCCTACTCCTAACGGAATACCTTGGGGTTTCTTCTTTCTAAAATGGGGTCATTAGTGGGGTTCCTATACTGCCCTGGCATTTTAGGGGCCCTAAACCATGAGGAGTAGTCTTGAAACAAAAATGACCTGTGAAATCCTAAAGGTACTCATTGGACTTTGGGCCCCTTAGCGCAGTTAGAGTGCAAAAAAAGTGCCACCCATGTAAAGCGGATTGGTCAATCTGGAGTTTTTTGTATAGGGAGGAGGGTATTTATGCTAATGAGGCTTTTTCGCCTACTATGTATTAACTTGATAAAACGGAGACTGTATTTCCACGAAACGTGTTGTTTTCATAAATTTACACTTTCATAGCCTATGTGCTAATGTTTTATCCCTATTGGGAGGTGTTTAACCCATTTGCCCATCGCCGTGCCATGCAGGTAGCTCTGTAAGGAATGTTCCGGCGTTACTGGGCAACAGACTTGTCAGTTTCCTGGAGCAAGTGACGTCACTTCCTCCCCGCGTCTGAGCTCAGTCCCCGGCTCGGCTAAGTGGGACAAGGTGTATCCGGGCTGAGCACGCTGTGCCGGCCGCATCTAATTCAGGTGAGACCTGTCCTATTGGATCAACTTATCGTTAAACGAAGGACTCAGAGCGCCCCTCTTTCTTCTTTTTTCAGATCAGCAAAAAGAATCACTAGTAGCTTAAACAACGTTGCTCACAATATCCCAAATCATTATGATGTTTGAGAACTGCACATGCAAATGGAAGTGATATTTTATCCAACATGCATGCATGTTCTGGAGTAATGTCGTTTGAATGACTTGTACGTAGTGATGATTGTAATCAACAAATTATGATTTTGCTAAATTTTGCATACATTTTCGCAATGCCGCTTATACGCAATTACGATTTGCAAATTCCATTGATTTCGTGTAGTCATTCGTAATTTCGCATAACATTTCGTGAAATTTCGTGAAATTTCTTGCCGACTTAATTTTTTCTTGCAGTAAATAGCGAAGCTCCCATACATGCTATTGATACCAAAATTGCTACATATGTTAAGGAGAATTGTGGGTACAAGTAAAAAAAAAAAAAAGAATTTTGCAAAAACACCTTATAGTTTTTGAGAAACTCGATTTTAAAAATGCAAGTAAAAAATGGTTTTAAAGCTTAGAAAAATGACAGTTTAAAAACCATTTTTCTTTGCGTTTTTAAAATCGAGTTTCTCAAAAACTACAAGGTCTTTTTGAAAAATTATTAAATTTTTATACTTATACCCACTATTCTGCTTAACATATGTAGCAATTTTGGTGGCAATCGCCTATATGGGGGCTTTGCTATTAACCTCTAAATTTGGCATAAAACTATGCGAAATTTTGAAATATTACTATTACATCCGAAATTAATTATGATTTTCTCTGAAATTTTGCATTACGATTACGATGGGTAATTGCAAATTTCAATGCGAAATTTAGCAATAGTGAAATTTTGGCCCACCACTGCGCACGAGCCGACTGCAGGATATCTGGCCAGTAGTCATCTAAATGGATCCATACCATTGGATTTGGGCAGAATACCTGATATTGATATTGGTATTGATATTGATATTGGTTGCTGTTGTTTAGCTTAATTTTTCACAACGATTGTTTGTCAGACACTTCAAACTACTTTTGTCTAATGTGTATTCAAGGCTTCAAGGAAGTACATGTGATAATTGTCACTCAGCAGGGATCGGAAAACAATCCCTTGGGCAACAATATAGAGCCCAGTGCAGTTGCTGTGGAGGGGCTGAGCGATGAAGAGCAGTGCATGACAGAGAGCTTTTCAGGGAGGGGGGAATGAAGAGAACAATGTGATCGCTGCTGCTTGGGTCTGTGGGGGCATTAACGATCTGACATGCTGGATCTTTATTGCTGGGCATACACGGTACGCTTTGTACTATGTAATCGAGCCGCTGATGGCTCGATTGATAATTTCCGACGTGGCCGATACCCTGCCGGATCGATTTTGCGCACGATACCGGCAGGCAGGACACCCCCCTTGGACTGCAGCCACCTAAGGCCTGGACGTTTTATGGAATTTAGATAAATCTGGCCCTGGACTCACTCACGACATTAGCTTTTGATTGGCGCAGTAGGAATAACGATCCCTGTATATGTGGTGTAGTCATTAGCAAATCATTAATGTGGTTGTTCTTAGAGAGCTGATGTTGGTCATCTTTATTATGTGAGTATTTCACATACAGTGCTGGAGAGGCCCTGTGTAAAATGTAAAGATAAATGGCTTACAGCTGGAAACATCAGACTTGGAGAAGGACTTGGGTATACTGGTTAAAAACAAGTTAAGCAGCTATATTTAATGCCAAGCAATGGTAGCTAAAGCAAATAAAATTATGTGTTTCTTGCACTGGAGAAAAAAATCTTGAGCGTATACTACTCCCTCTGTATAAATCACTGGTGAGGTAACATCTGGAGTATGTAATACAGTTGTAAGCACAACGTTACAGGAATGTTATTGATGATCTAGAACAGGTACAAAGATGGACTGCTAAATTAATCAGATGGACAGAGGTCTTTAAGCAAGGTTGGACAAACTGGGCTTATTTAGCATTGAAAAAAGATGTCTTAAAGGTTGGCAAATTATCATGTAGGAACATATCAGAGGGCAATACATAAGCTTGGCAGATAAGGTTTTTGTTACTAGGTTTGTACAGAGGACAAAGGGGACTTGATCTGCATATGGAGGGAAAAAGGTTTTGCCATCTAATTGTGTGTGTGTGTGTGTGGGGGGGGGGGGGGTGTTATAGTAAGAATATTTTACCACAGAAAGTAGTAATTATTATGGTGAATTATATATCTGCATTTAGAGTACATGAGAACTGAGAGGGATATGGAGGCTGCAATATTTATTTCCAATGAGCATTGCTTGGCTGTCCTGCTGATCCTCTGCCTCTAATACTACCAGCTGTAGACCCTGAACAAGCATGCAGATCAGGTGCTCTGACTGAAGTCTGACTGGATTAGCTGCATGCTTGTTTCAGGTGTGTGACTTAGACCAGCGGTGGGCTGAAATTTTGCATTGAAATTCGCAATTATGCATTTTAACCATAATGCGAAATTTCAGAGAAAATCATAATTAATTTTGTATGTAACAGTAATATTTCATAATTTCGCATAATCACACAATTGTCAAGAAATTTTGCGTAATTTTTTGCCAAATTTAGTGGTTAATAGCAAAGCCCGCATACATGCTATCTATATATATAAAATCGTGTGTGTGTGTGTGTGTGTGTGTGTGTGTGTGTGTGTGTGTGTGTGTGTGTGTGTGTGTGTGTGTGTGTGTGTGTGTGTGTGTGTGTGTGTGTGTGTGTGTGTGTGTGTGTGTGTGTGTGTGTGTGTGTGTGTGTGTGTGTGTGTGTGTGTGTGTGTTGTGTGTGTGTGTGTGTGTGTGTGTGTGTGTGTGCCGCAATCACGCGAAAACAGCTTGACCGATTTGAACGAAACTTGGTACACAGATCCCTTACTACCTGGGATGATATGTTCTGGGGGTCTCGCGGCCCCCCTGCACACCTGGGCGGAGCTACAAACAGCAAATCAGATTCCACCCATTCAAGTCAATGGAAAAATGCAAAAGGCTGCCATTCTCACAGTAATCAAGCCAGAGTCCCCACACTTTGCACAGTTGGTCACTTGGTGAGTGAGGTTACAAATCCAGGAAAAGTGGGCGGAGCATAAAACAGCCAATCAAATTTCAGCCGTTCATTTTAAATGGGAAAATGTAAACTGCAGCCATTCTTAGACTGTTAATCGCAGGGTTCTCAAACTTGCTACAGTTGGTCACTGGGTGAATGAGATTAAGATTCAAGAAAGTGGGTGGAGCCTACAACAGCCAATCAAAATTCACCTATTGATTTTCAAGGGGAATATTTAAACTGCTGCTATTCTTACACTTTTAATGGCAGAGGCTTCAAACTTGCTACAGTCGGTCATTGGGTGACTGGGGTCAAGGTTCACTAAAGGGGCGGGGCCACATGCAGCCAATCAGATTTCCTTGGTGGATAAACTGCTTCCATTCACACATTTTTGATGCCTTGAACCTGACAGCTCACAAACTTGGTCATTGAGTGACTGTGTGTCAAGGTTACAAAAAGTGGGCGGAGCCAAAACAACTTTTACTGGGAAAATATAAACGGCAGCCATTCTTACATCGTTAATGGCAGGGTTCTCAAACTTTGCACAGTTGGTCATTGGGTCACAGATTAAGATTTTGGAAGGTGGGTGGAGCCTACAACAGCCAATAGAAATTCCCCTTTCGATTTTCAAAGGGAATATTTAAGCTGCTACCATTCTTATACTGTTAATAGCAGATGCCTCAAACCTGGTACAGTCGGTCACTGGGTGATTAGGGTTCAAATTCAGAAAGGGGGTGGATCCACAAACAGCCAATCAGATTTGTTTATTTTTCAATGGGAATATACAAAGTATTGATACCAAGGACCCCAAAGCTGATAAACTTGATAGAGTGACTGTATGTCAAGGTTAGAAAAATTGTGCGGCGCCAACAACTTATTTTTTTACATGGCAGGGTTCCCAAACTTGACACAATTGGCCACTGGGTGACTGGGATTAATATTCAGAAATGTGGGTAAAGCCTAAAAACAGCCAATCAAAATGTACCTATTGATTTTCAAGGGGGAACATTTACATTACATTTTACTCCGTCTAATCTGGGCTGCGTGTGTGTTCCAATACACCAAGCGTCACATGCTAATCATGTGATGCTTGGTGTAATGGAGCGCACACGCAGCCCAGATTAGACGGAGAGGACAGCGTGCTTCTGAGCCGAAAGCTATGCGCCGGCCAGAAGTGAAGAGGGAAGAAATATGTTCAGGTCAAGGGTCCAGCAAGTCGCCGGGACACCGGCATGAATAGTGCATGAACAGCGGCAGACAGAGGGGGCAGGAGGAGGTCACAGTATGTACTTTTGACCCCCCACACACTGGAGTTATCTGTTTATTCAGCTGTGGTATCCTTTAATGGCAGAGGTCTCAAACCTGATACAGTCAGTTATTGGGTGACTGGGGTCCAAATTCACTAAAGTGGGTGGAGCCACAAACAGCCAATCAGATTTTTTAAATTGATTTCAGCCATTCTGTTATTGGCAGGGTTCTCAAACTTGACACAGTTTGCCACTGGGTGACTGGGACTAATATTCAGGAAAGTGGGTGTAGCCTACAACAGCCAATCAAAATTCACCTTTTGATTTTCAAGGGGAATAATTACATTGCTGCTATTCATACACTCTTAATGGCAGAGGCCTCAAATCTGGTACAGTCAGTCACTGGGAGACTGGGGTTTAAATTCTGAAAAGGGAGTGGGCCAAAAACAGCCAATCAGATTTGTTTAATTTCAATGGTAACATGCAACTTATTGATGCCAAAGACCACAAAGCTCATAAACTTGGTCAGTGAGTGACTGTATGTCAAGGTTAGTGGGCAGAGCCAAAAACAACTTTTTACATGGCAAAATATAAATTGCAGCAATTCTTACACTGTTAATGGCAGGGATCTCAAACTTGACACAGTTGGTCACTGGGGGACTAGGATTAATATATGGAAAAGTAGGTGGAGCCTACAAGAGCCAATCAAAATTCACCTATTGATTTTCAAGGGGAATATTGAAACTGCTGTCATTCTTACACTGTTAATGGCAGAGGCCTCAAACCTGCTACAGTCGGTCATCAAGTGACTGTGGTTCAAATTTACTAAAGGGGTGGAGCCACACAAATCCAATCAGATCTGCTTTTTTTTGGATAAACTGCTTCCATTCACACAATTTTGATGCCTGGAACCCAAAAGCTCACAAACTTGGTCGACTGTGTGTCAAGGTTACAAAAAGTAGGTGGAGTCAAAAACAGATTTTCTGGGAAATTGTAAATTGCAGCCCTTCTTACACTGTTAATGGCAGGGTTCTCAAACTTTGCACAATTGGTTACTGGGTGACTGGGATTAATATTCATATCAGTGGATAGAGCCTAAAAAAAGCCAATCAAAATCACCTGTTGATTTTCAAGGGGAATATTAAAATTGCTGCCATTCTTGCACTGTTAACGGCACAAGCCTCAAACCTGGTACAGTTAGTCATTGGGGTTCAAATTCAGAAAAGGGGACAGAGCCACAAACAGTTTCATATCTTGGAAAATACAAATTATTGATGCCAAGGACCCCAAAGCTCATAAACTTGGTCATTGAGTGACTGTATGTCCAGGTGGCAAAAAGAAGGCAGAGCCAAAACCAAATTTCACTGGGAAAATGTAGACTGAAGGCCTTCTTACACTGTTAATGGCAGGGTTCCCAAACGTTGCCCAGATGGTCACTGGGTGACTGAGATTAATATTCAGGGAAGTGGGTGGAGCATATAATAGCCAAACAAAATTCACCTGTCGATTTTCAAGGGGAATATTTAAATTGCTGCCATTTTTACACTGGTAATAGCAGATGCCTCAAACCTGCTACAGTTGGTCATTGGGTAACTGGGGTTCAAATGCTGGAGAGGGGCAGAGCCACAAACAGCCAATATTATTTGTTTAATTTCTAAGGGAATATACAAATTATTGATGCTAAAGACCCCACAGCTCACAAACTTGGTCATTGAGTGTTTGTGCGTTAGGGTTAGAAAGTGGGCGGAGCCAACACCAGTCAAATACATACCCGGGCAATGCCGGGTCATCAGTGGGTGGAGACAAATACAAATTTCACTGGGAAAATGTAAACTGCAGCCATTCTTACACTGTTAATTGGAGGGTTCTTAAAGCGGATCCGAGATGAAACACTAACTATAACTAGTAACTTGTCTATATATCTTATTTAAAGTTTAGATAGTTTACACAGCATATCTAGCTGCAAAAGTTTAAAAAGTGTATGATTATTTATTCCTGTGATACAATGGGGGCAGCCATGTTCTTTTTGTCATAATGTCACAGGCTAAGAGCTGGAGATGGTATCAGATTTCTTGTGTGTAAATTCAGTCCCCTCTCCTCCTCCCTCCTCCCCTCTGCCTTTGAAATCAATGGCTAGTAACACCTCCCCCTCCTCCTGCCCAGACTGAACTCCTGTAAGCCCTTGCTATTGTCTGAAAGTGCCTTGGCACTCTGAGGGCTGTGGGCGTGGCTTTTTTAGTTTATAGGAAATTAAACTATTAAAACAAAAACAAAAAAGTATTTGGCTTGAGGAATGCCCTATAAACTATAGGAAAGGGACATAATTATGCAATGAGTAAACGTTCATCTCGGATCCACTTTAAACTTTGCACAGTTGCTCACTCAGTGAATGGGATTAATATTCAGAAAAGTGGGTGGAGCCTACAATAGTGTATAAAGCTTCACCTATTGCTTTTCAAGTGGAATATTTAATTGCTACCATTCTTGCACTGTTAATGGCAGAGGCCTCAAACCTGGTACAGTTGGTCATTGGGTGACTGGGGTTCAAATTCAGAAAAGGGGGTGGAGCCACAAACAACCCATCAGATTTTTTCATTTCAATACAAATTATTGATGCCAAAGACCACAAAGCTCACAAACTTGGTCATTGATTAATTGTTAGGGTTAGAAAAAGTGGGTGGAGCCGACACCAGCCAAATATATTCCCGGGCAACGCTGGGCAATCAGCTAGTCGCTACTAAAATTGCCACGTATCTAAAGGAGAATAGAGGGTACAAGCTAAAAACATTTTCAAAAAGACCTTTTAGTTTTTGAGAAAATCGATGTAAAAAATGCAAAGAAAAATGTTTTTTAAACTGTCATTTTTCAGAGTTTAAAAACCACTTTTTCTCTGCATTTTTAAAATAGATTTTTCTCCTTAACATATGTGGGCTTTGCTATTCACTGCTAAAGTCGGCATAAAATTATGCGAAAATTAAGCAAAATTTTAGGCAAATTTTCTCTAGTGGTTAATAGGTAGGCGCTCAGACATTCCTTGATGAATGGAGCAATTTCACAATGCATATGGGGTTTCCCCCTTTAGGCATAAACTCACCAGATGGTGCGGCCTTCCGGGTCCGTATTGGCGTTCAAGGTATTGGCTGGAAGCACGTGAGCCCGGTCTTTTAATGGCTCACGAGCTTCCAGCATGAGCAATGTCTCCTTTCTACTTCTTTCAGAACTTCCTGTCTGTGGCTCCTCCCTTTCAAATTGCGAAACTTTGAATGACTTTGCAAAATCAATTGAATTTACAAATCATAATTACGTATGGGCATAATTGTGAAAATTTACTTGAAAATTTGCGTAATCGTAATTAGCTATTTATGATCATATGGCCACCTCCATATCCCTCTTATTTCAGGTGTGCTTTAAAGAAGTCTTGCATTGAAGAACATCTATAATTACCAGGTAATTCCCAGCAGAGTTTTTTTATCTGACTGTCTGCCAGCTGGAGTTGGGAAGAATTTCCTTATTGGGCAAGTCTTGTCAGTTTTTGTTCCCCCTTCCCTGCACCAGCTGGGATATGTGAGGGTGCAGAGCAAAAATGTACCATACTTATTTATTTATTTCCATGGTTGAACTTTATGGACAGATGTCTTTTTTCAACCAATCTAATCTATATATATAAAATCGGATGTATGTATGTATGTATGTATGTATGTATGTGTGTGTGTGTGTGTGTGTGTGTGTGTGTGTGTGTATGTGCCGCGATCACGCGAAAACGGCTTGACCGATTTGAACGAAACTTGGTATACAGATCCCTTACTACCTGGGATGATATGTTCTGGGGGTCTCGCGGCCCCCCTGCACACCTGGGCGGAGCTACAAACAGCAAATCAGATTTCACCCATTCAAGTCAATGGAAAAAATGTAAAAGGCTGCCATTCTCACAGTAATCGAGCCACAGTCCCCACACTTTGCACAGTTGGTCACTTGGTGAGTGAGGTTACAAATCCAGGAAAAGTGGGCGGAGCATAAAACAGCCAATCAAATTTCAGCCGTTCATTTTAAATGGGAAAATGTAAACTGCAGCCATTCTTAGACTGTTAATCGCAGGGTTCTCAAACTTGCCACAGTTGGTCACTGGGTGAATGAGATTAAGATTCAAGAAAGTGGGTGGAGCCTACAACAGCCAATCAAAATTCACCTATTAATTTTCAAGGGGAATATTTAAACTGCTGCTATTCTTACACTTTTAATGGCAGATGCTTCAAACTTGCTACAGTCGGTCATTGGGTGACTGGGGTCAAAGTTCACTAAAGGGGCGGGGCCACATACAGCCAATCAGATTTCCTTGGTGGATAAACTGCTTCCATTCACACATTTTTGATGCCTTGAACCTGACAGCTCACAAACTTGGTCATTGAGTGACTGTGTGTCAAGGTTACAAAAAGTGGGCAGAGCCAAAACAACTTTTACTGGGAAAATATAAACGGCAGCCATTCTTACACCGTTAATGGCAGGGTTCTCAAACTTTGCACAGTTGGTCATTGGGTCACAGATTAAGATTTTGGAAGGTGGGTGGAGCCTACAACAGCCAATAACAATTCCCCTTTTGATTTTCAAAGGGAATATTTCATCTGCTACCATTCTCTTATACTGGTAAAAGCAGATGCCTCAAACCTGGTACAGTTGGTCACTGAGTGACTAAGGTCCAAATTCAGGAAGGGGGCGGAGCCACAAACAGCCAGATTTGTTTATTTTTCAATGGGAATATACAAAGTATTGATACCAAGGATCCCAAAGCTGATAAACTTGATAATTGAGTGACTGTATGTCAAGGTAAGAAAAAGTGGGCGGTGCCAACAACTTCATTTTTTACATTGCAGGGTTCCCAAACTTTACACAATTGGCCACTGGGTGACTGGGATGAATATTCAGAAATGTGGGTAGAGCCTACAACAGCCAATCAAAATGTACCTATTTATTTTCAAGGGGAATATTCACATTGCTACCATTCTTACACTGTTAGTGGCAGAGGCCTCAAACCTGATACAGTCAGTCATTGGGTGACTGGGATCCAAATTCACTAAAGGGGTGGAGCCACAAACAGCCAATCAGATTTGTTAGATTGATTTCAGCCATTCTGTTATTGCCAGGGATCTCAAACATGACACAGTTGGCCACTGGGTGACTGTGACTAATATTTAGAAAAGTGGGTGGAGCCTACAGCAGCCAATCAAAATTCACCTTTTGAATTTCAAAGGGAATATTTACTTTGCTGCCATTCATGCACTCTTAATGGCAGAGGCCTAACATCTGCTACAGTCAGTCACTGGGAGACTGAAATTTAAATTCTGAAGGGAGCGGGCCAAAAACAGCCAATCAGATTTGTTTAATTTCAATGGTAAAATGCAACTTATTGATGCCAAAGACCCCAAAGCTCATAAACTTGGTCATTAACCAGTTCGCATTCAGTCGTTTTTCGCTTCATGCATCCGAACAATGTTCACCTCCCATTCATTAGCCTATAACTTTATCACTACTTATCACAATGAACTGATCTATATCTTGTTTTTTCCGCCACCAATTAGGCTTTCTTTGGGTGGTACATTTTGCTAAGAGCCACTTTACTGTAAATGCATTTTAAAAGGAAGAATAAGAAAAAAACGGAAACAAATCATTATTTCTCAGTTTTCGGCCATTATAGTTTTAAAATAATACATGACTCCATAATTAAAACTCACGTATTGTATTTGCCCATTTGTGCCGGTTATTACACCATTTAAATTATGTCCCTATCACAATGCATGGCAACAATATTTTATTTGGAAATAAAGGTGAATTTTTTCCGTTTTGCATCTATCACTATTTACAAGCTTATAATAAAAAAAAAAGAAATATTTCATCTTTACATAGATATTTAAAAAGTTTAGACCCTTAGGTAAATATTTGTGTTTTTTTTTTTTTATTGTAATGTTTTTTTTTTTTTTTTTTAATTAAACATTTTATGTGGGTATTTTTGGGAGGGTGGGATTGAAATTGTATTTTTTTTGTAAATATATGTGTATTTTTATTTTTATTTAACATTTAGATGTAGTTTACTTTTTGGCCACAAGATGGCAGCCATGAGTTGTTAACAGTGACGTCACTCTAAGCGTACCACGTACGCTTAGAGCGACATAGGAAGCAGAAAAAGCGTAGCTTCCGAGAGAAGCTGTCGCTTTTTCTGCGGGGGAGAGGAATCAGTGATCGGGCACCGTTGCCCGATTCACTGATTCACTGGCTAACAAACCGCCGGCCGGGAGCGCGATTGCACGCGCGCGATCGGCCGCGTGGACGCGCAGGAGCGCACATGGCTTCCTGGACGTGAGTTTCACGTCCAGGAATGTCAAATAGTTAAGTAACTGTATGTCAAAATTAGAAATAGTGGGCAGAGCCAAAAACAACTAACTTTTTACATGGGGAAATGTAAACTGCAGCTTTTCTTACACTGTTAATTGCAGGGTTCTCAAACTTCACACAGTTGGTCACTGGGTGACTAGGATTAATATTCGGAAAAGTAGGTGGAGCCTACAAGAGCCAATCAAAATTCACCTATTGATTTTCAAGGGGAATATTGAAACTGCAGCCATTCTCACACTGTTAATAGCAGAGGCCTCAAACCTGCTACAGTCAGTCGTTAAGTGTTTGGGGTTCAAATTCAGTAAAGGGGCGGAGCCAAAAACAGCCAGATTTCTTTGCTGGATAAACTGCTTCCATTAGCACAATTTTGATGCCAGGAACCCAAAAGCTCACAAACTTGGTCATTGAGTAGTGACTGTGTGTCAAGGTTACAAAAAGTGGGTGGAGTTAAAAACAGATTTTTCTGGGAAATTGTAAACTGCAGCCCTTCTTCACTGTTAATGGCAGGGTTCTCAAACTTAGCATAGCTGGTTACTGGGTGACTGGGATTAATAATCAGAAAAGTGGGTGGAGCCTAAAAATGCCAATCAAAAATCACATGTTGCTTTTCAAGGAGAATATTAAAATTGCTGCCATTCTTGCACTGTTAATGGCACAAGCCTCAGACCTGGTACAGTTGGTCATTGGGTCACTGAGGTTCAAATTCAGAAAAGGGGACAGAGCCACAAACAGTTAATCAGATTTGTTTCATTTCATGGGAAAATACAAATTATTGATGCCAAGGACCCCAAAACTCACAAACTTGGGCATTGAGTAGTGACTTTGTGTCAAGGTTACAAAAAGTGGGCGGAGCCAAAAACACATTTCACTGGGAAAGTGTAAACTGCAGCCCTTCTTACACTATTTATTTCAGGGCTCCCAATCTTTGCCCAGATGGTCACTGAGTGACTGAGATATTCAGGGAAGTGGGTGGAGCCTATAATAGCCAATCAAAATTCACCTGTTGATTTTCAAGTGGAATATTTAAATTGCTGCCATTTTTACACTGTTAATAGCAGATGCCTCAAACCTGCTACAGTTGGTCATTGGGTGACTGGGGTTCAAATGCTGGAGAGGGGTGGAGCCACAAACAGCCTATCTGATTTGTTTAATTTCTATGGGAATATACAAATTATTGATGCCAAGGACTCCAAAGCTCACAAACTTGGTCATTGAGTGTTTGTGTGTTAGGGTTAGAAAGTGGGCGGAGCCAACACCAGTCAAATACATACCCAGGCAAGCCGGGTCATCAGTGGGTGGAGACAAATACAAATTTCACTGGGAAAATGTAAACTGCAGCCATTCTTACACTGTTAATGGCAGGGTTTTTAAACTTTGCACAGTTGGTCACTGGGTGACTGGGATTAATATTCAGAAAAGTGGGTGGAGCCTACAAAAGTAAATCAAACTTCACCTGTTGCTTTTCAAGGGGAATATTTAATTGCTACCATTCTTGAACTGTTAATGGCACAGGCCTTAAACCTGGTACAGTTGGTTATTGGGTGACTGGGGTTCAAATTCAGAAAAGGGAGTGGAGCCACACACACTCAATCAGATTTGTTTTATTTCAATGCAGATTATTGATACCAAAGACCGCAAAGCTCACAAACTTGGTCAGTGAGTAATTGTGTGTTAGGGTTAGAAAAAATAGGCGGAGCCAACACCAGCCAAATACATACCCGGGCAACGCCGGGCAATTAGCTAGTGATGTAACTAAAGGGATGATGTAGAAAAGGGCGATAACATTGCACATCGCGTAGCAATGTTACCTGCCTGAACTGAACTTACTAACTCTTGTTGCCCCGATAGTGTGATGACCGCTACCATAACAAGGTGCCTAATGGCAGTAGTGGAACATGTGCTACGCTCAGGGCCGGATTTAGGCCAAGGACACCAGGGCCTAGGGCATCACAGGAGGAAGGGCACCAAAGCAGCAGGCTAAACTGGTGCAGCATTTGCAAGCTTGCAAATTCTGCAATGCAGGGAGATCAGGCTATCACCTGACTGAGGTACTCTGCTGCCAGATGCCTGTGCAGCAGCCATCTTGCTCTCTGTGCATGTTTGCATTGCGGCCGGCGGCTATGGACTTGGGCAGCGTTGGAGACAGAGGGGAAGAGGAAGCTTCTGTACTGGAGACTAGAGGAGAAATGAGTGACACTGACGGCTGCTGCAGTGTGAAGGCGAGCTGACTACCTATACTGGAGGGAGAGGGGGGAGGATTCATCTGGCTACCTATACTGAAGGGGGGTGGGGGAATCATCTGGCTACCTATACTGGGGGTGGGGGAGTCATCTGGCTACCTATACTGGGTGTGGGGGAGTCATCTGGCTACCTATACTGGAGGGAAGGAGGAGGGGTCATCTCACTACCTATACTGAAGGGGGGCGGCTGGTGACAGTGGCCTAGGGCGGTAATGAGTACAAATCCGGCCCTGGCTACGCTACCCCCATAACGCATTTGCACTGTTTAAAGAGACACTGAAGCGAAAAAAAATATATGATATAATGAATTGGTTGTGTACTATGAATAATTACTAGAAGATTAGCAGCAAAGAAAATATTCTCATATTTTTATTTTCAGGTATATAGTGTGTTTTCTAGCATTGCATCATTCTATAATATGTGCAGATTACACAACACTCAGCATTCAAAATGAGTCTTTCAGAGCAGTCTGTGAACTAATGACCTCTCCTCTAGCAGATAAAAAGAAAACTGTTCACTTACAGTTGAGATAATAAAAGTCAGAAGACAGCCCTCTCACGACTTTAAAAGTCGTAGAGATTAATGGCTTTTTTGCATAGAGATAACAACTGGAGTTTCTTAACTCTTCCTGTACTGGAAATAATTAGACTGATGTATCTGATCTTAATGTTTTATTTCTTAGCTGTGCTACACATACAAATCATAATATCATAAATTTGTTTTCGCTTCAGTGTCTCTTTAAGCGCGTTACTACGGTGTGCAATGTTACCACCCTTTTCTGCATCAGCCCCTAAGTATCTATAGTCTGTCACTAGAGGTAGGAATGGGGCAATGGAAGTGTGAGGGAGGTTGCAGTGCACGCCAGGCCACCAAAGAATGACCGCAGCAGAACTTTTCCATAAGAGGCAGTTGCGCGAAACTGATGTAAGTTCAGCACAGATTTTTTTAGAAAAGCAATGCGTGGAGGTTTGGTGGATTTATGGAGAGGCACACCAAGCAGCGCCGAATAGATGTAGAGTATGACAGATTTATTCACACAGCAGCTGGATTCATAAATCTTCATAGATATCAGCACGCTGAAACACTGCTGAAACTTCAGCTCAATTTATTTTTATTATTTAGTTTTGGATGCTGTGAAGAGGGCTGAGACCTGAAGGGTTATTCACGGGTTCTTGTTTCTTGTTCGGGAAACATCTGCTCATTTTCTGTCTCCATGATGGTGTCACATAGAAGAGGAGGTGGGGGGGAACGCTCTACAACAGAAACACAGGCCCATGCTCAATCCCTCTCTTATGTTTTCCCCTAGGTGACATTTTCACACCTTATCAATAAAATGCTTTTTAAACCACCAGCAAGCAAGAAAATACTGTTTCACCTACTTTTTGGTGCTATTAGGAGAAAACTTCGGAGAAAAAGCCAATCAAGTAAGAGCCACTTTATTTTAGTAGTATAATGCTGGGGATACATGGTTCGTTTTGAGCCATGTAATCGAGCGCTGATGGCAGCGCTCATCATTTCCGACCTGTCCGATACCGCGAGCAGGACAATGGTCAGAAACAAAGAAAAGATAAAGAACTGCCCGCGGGGATGAGCGGGGACGTGCCGCAATCTATCGTGCAACTCGATAAACGGTTCAAAACGAACCGTGTATCCCCAGCATTAGAGACGATAAGAGCACCTGTTGTAACATACTACTTTGTGAACTGCCAATTAACAGAATGGCACAGCTCCAATCTGTACTGAACTTGGCTGCTTGCCTTATTCATCTTTCTTCTTGTTCTTCCTCATAGCCGGCCTTTGATATGATCGACCGAAGCAGTCGCTCAGGACGTCGGTCACCCAGTGACCATCTGGGCAAAGTTTGAGAACCCTGCCATTAACAGTGTAAGAATGGCTGCAGTTTATATTTCCCAGTGAAATTTGTGTTTGGCTCTGCCCACTTTATTCAAAACAACAAAAATGTATTTGTATACTCCAGAAAGTGCAAGTGCAATGCATTTCATGGGCATCTCCCACTTCATCGGGCAATAGAAACAGAGCATAAAACTCAAATAGGTCTGGTGCAAGGCTCAGCGCCTCTGCACCAGACCTATTTGCATATCCACTTGCGTCTGTGCCCACAAATCTATTGGGTGCCTCCAAGTGCTGAAATGTAGCTTCTTTGCCGCAAATTGTGGCTCCACAGCAGGGGGGGTTAAGGTCTAGGCACGGGGGGTTCGTTTTAAGCAATAACAAGTAGGGGGTTAGGATTAGGCACCACTGGGGGGCTATTAGAGTTAGGAACCACCTTCTTGGGCGGTCTTACGGTTTGGCACCACCAGGGGGAGTTAGAGGTAAAGAGGAACGCCAGTGAAAATAATGTAATAAAAAAGTGCTTAATTTTTTCAATAATTATATATAGATGATTTAGTCAGTGTTTGCCCATTGTAAAAACTTTCCTCTTCCGGATTTACATTCTGACATTTAATACAGGGTGACATTTTTACTGCTGGCAGGTGATGTCAGTGGAAGGAGATGCTGCTTGCTTTTTTTGGCAGTTGGAAACAGTTGGAAACAGCTGTTATTTCCCACAATGCAACAAGGATCCCACAGTGTGATGTCAGGACCATACAGAACCCCTGATGATCTGTTTGAGAAAAGGTAAAGATTTCTCATGGGAAAGGGGGTATCAGCTACTGATTGGGATGGAGTTCAATTCTTGGTTACGGTTTCTCTTTAAGTGTATGTATGCAGATATAAATGTTCAAGTATGCCTAAATCTGGGACTTATCACAATTTTACTGTGGAGACCATGATTTATAATGATACCACCAGTTTTAATCTTGAGAAGTGTGCTACGTGACCGGCATTATGTCTGAAACCTCTTTATGTATGTTGGTCTCCAGTGTACCGTGGTTTTATTTCAGTTAGCTAAGCGCACCCCTCAGTAGAACAAACGATGTGTCCCCTCACAGCATTATCTTGCATTATTTGGCACTTTGTCTCTTTCTAAATGCCTCTTCTAGAAGATGGCCCGGCATTGTTGATGATGGCTTCCGTGAGCTGCGTCTGATGCAATGTTTATCTTGAGGCATACTTCCATTTGGTGTCTCCTTTGTGTGCATATAGATTTTTAACGGAATGGCCTCTAGCCACAAAAGTACTTTAAGGTCTCGTCATAGAAGCTGATGTATACCTCAGGTACATTGTGTCATCTGTGCACAAAACATCAAGTCATCCTGAACAATGTCAGGTCATGTTACATGTTAATAAACAGAATCATCTGCCCCCTTTCCCTGCAGACTGAAAAGGGCAGTGAAAATCAATGCTTTTTGTGGTCAGTGTGGCCCTTAACTTTATGACTTCTTAGTCTGTCAAAAAGACACACTTTTCTCTCTCTTCGTAACATCGAACTTAATGAATGTCCAACATTGTGACTGGAAAGAGAAAAAAAAATCGTTATTGGGGCATGACCTTGTTCTTTCCGTCTTTTTCTTAATCAATAATGAGAAGTTGTCTGATTTAATGATCGTTGAACTAGGTGATAACCCTTGTCCATCTGGCTTTCTCCTCGGTGTCCAACTTTCTCATTAGTTACAGAGAAATTCTCTAGAGGAGGATTATGATTTCCTGCATGATGGCGGTGTTCACAATCCCCAGCAAATTAGTATAAAGATGAGAGCTAATGGGCTCTTTCTGTACTGCAGAAGACCAGATGATTCATTCAAATAATGTCCATTAAAAAGCAGTATCTTTTCACCAAGTAATCCTAACTGGTGCGTTTTTGGCACAAGGACTGCTCCAGTCGAAGGAATGGAGTCCTGTGCCAAACAGATGCAAGAACTGAGATGAATAGGGCTGGATGGCAGATTTGCCCAGTTGTTTGTGCTACAATTTCCCATGTAGCTGTGTTACCTCGACTATAATTGTTTTGGCACAATATCTTTGTGGCAAACCTCCCAACTTTTTGACGTGAGAAAGAGGGACACTTAAGCCACGCCCCTGCCACACCCCTGATCACGCTCCCATCACCCATCACACCCCTAGTATAACCACGCCCCTGACATACTTCTAGTCACGCAAACCATAAAGATTGCATAAGAAAAATATGTTGTTTTATAATTCAAACTACACTGGTCCTTTCTATCCTGATTCATTTTTCTTCATATTAACATTTTAAAATTAGTAATATATCACGGATGAGAATAAAGTGTACAGGCAATCAAACACATTTTTAGTAGAGAAATATATATATTTACATAGAAAGAGGGACAAAGTCCTGAAAGAGGGACAAATGAGGAGGAAAGAGGGACAGGGCTCCCAAAGTGGGACTGTCCCTCCAAAAGAGGGACAGTTGGGAGCTATGT
The DNA here is from genome assembly GCF_040937935.1 of Hyperolius riggenbachi. NCBI lineage: Eukaryota > Metazoa > Chordata > Amphibia > Anura > Hyperoliidae > Hyperolius > Hyperolius riggenbachi. The sequence continues at coordinate 426,775,523 of NC_090650.1, forward strand.
TTTGGTGTAGCATTTTCCTCCTGGAGGTGGGGATTTTTTATGTTTTTTTTTCTTCCAGCTACAGCTTTTGTTTTTGGGTCTTTTTAAACCAGATTTGTGTTCTATTTTGCTCTGTATATGTTATGGCCAGAACCCAAAATCTTGCCACTTAGGGCAGAGCAGGATCATCCACCAGGCAACCTAGTCAGGTGCTTGGGGGCCTAGTGGCTGTTAAAGGGGCCCACCTACCACCTTCTTTGACCTCTCTTCACATCAGCTTATCAAAAGGATCACAAAGGGGCCCGAATCTACTAACTTGCCTAGGGACCCATTACACCTTAATTCATCTTTGACTCTGGGTTTTTGCCGTTCAATATGGAAAGTAGACGGGCTACAGCGACGGGCTACAGCGCCCAATGTGAGAAACAAAATCACGTTTGACTGATGGCACAAGTTTCAGCAGCATCTGCATATTTGGTTCCATCTTCTCCCCCTACCGTCTTCTCCAATTTACTGTAACCATTGTCACCTTGCCTGCTTAATTAACTCACTGGACTACAGGCTGCAGGTATCATATTTTCTACTGTCTGTTAGTATATGCTGCACTGCTTCCCGCCCATGCAATTATGTGATAAGGCTCCAGGAAAAAATGAAAGTAACTTGTTTTAACCATTTCAGGCATTTTCCTCAATAATATTTTTTCTTAGTTCAAATAGTATGGAAAATCTATTACTGAAAAGGGACATTTTGGCTGAAAACCCTCTTCAAATTACTCCTCACTTAAGATGTGTACATACATCAGAGGGTTGTATGACACATGGACATTATCTGATCATGTAAAAGTGAACCCCTATGCAAATAGGCCACTTAGCTAGACTTTCCCATTTGCTTATATGAAGAGATGGAAGGGGAAGGGGGGGGGGGGGGGGCACACATAAGTTCAGCCTCTGCTGACAATTTTCAGGGATCTATGTCAACATATCCATTGGTAGCCAAAACTGAAAGTTTAGCTGTTAGAAACGTAAGGAAGAGGAATAACTCCTGTAGAGCTACCAGGGCCATAATTCATTACAATAGGTGTTTTCATATTTTATCAATAAAATACCTTTCAAGCCCCCAAGACAAAAATATTTAAAATATGTTCGATATTGCTATTTTTGTAATTAAGTTGAAAAATAATCTCCTTGGAGAGAACTCCGGAGAAAAAGTTAATTGAAGAAGAGGTCACGGCTCTTACTCAATTGGCTTTTTCTCCTAAATCTGCATCTAACAATCAATGATCAATTTTACTATCTCTATTCTCTATGAGAGTGCGTGAGCCAAAAGACTTTGAATCCTATGAACAAATTGTGTAGGCAAGCTCTCATACTGCAGAAGTTGTAAAGTTGTCCAATAATTGCCCAGTCAAAATTGGATGTGTGTACGCACCATTAAGGTGGCCATACATCTCTTGACTTGGCAGCTGATTGACCATCCAATTTGATAATTAATACCGATTTGGAAGAAAATCAAGAGCATGCCCGATTGACAATTCAACCAATTATGGCGCAAAATTGGTTGCATATATTGATTGAACATGTTGCAAGATGTTGGACTATAGTGGCTGATCGGGTGCATGGCGGTAAGGGCAAGGGATATCGGGATGGGAAGCAAAATCCCCGGCGCTGTTCCCCCTAGTGTAGTGACGTCACACATGCGCTACGTGCTATGCGCTGGCGGCGTGTATATCGCTAATGGTATAGTGGGATTTCAAAGACAGTTGGGCACCGCGCAGTGGGCGACATAGGGAAGGTAATGTCAAGAAAAACACAGGGGGGGGGTCCATTTATACACTTGGGGGGCAGCAGTGAATCAGCGGACATGGCAGACTCGACCAATTCCCAAGAGATTTCATGCTAAAATGATCATGATCAGGAATTATTATAATTAAAGGGGAACTGAAGAGAGAGGTATATGGAGGCTGTCATGTTTATTTCCTTTTAGACAATACCAGTTGCCTGGCAGCCCTGCTGATCCTCTGCCTCTAATACTATTAGCCATAGCCCCTGAACCAGCATGCAGCAGATCAGGTGTTTCAGTGGTTCAGACTTATAAGTCTGATCTGACAAGACTAGCTGCATGCTTGTTTCTGGTTTTAATCAGATACTACTGCAGAGATATAGACCAGCAGGGCTGCCAGGCAACTGGTATTGATTAACCACCTGAGCGGTCTGGACGAGCTCAGCTCGTCCAACACCGCCGGAGGCTGCCGCTCAGGCCCTGCTGGGCCGATTTTTATCAAATAAAGTGCAGCACACGCAGCCGGCACTTTGCCAGCCGCGTGTGCTGCCTGATCGCCGCCGCTCTGCGGCGATCCGCCGCGAGCAGCGGCGAAAGAGGGTCCCCCCAGCCGCCTGAGCCCAGCGTAGCCGGAACAAAAAGTTCCGGCCAGCGCTAAGGGCTGGATCGGAGGCGGCTGACGTCAGGACGTCGGCTGACGTCGATGACGTCACTCCGCTCGTCGCTATGGCGACGATATAAGCAAAACAAGGAAGGCCGCTCATTGCGGCCTTCCTTGTTTATTCTGGGCGCCGGAGGCGATCGGAAGATCGCCTCCGGAGCGCCCTCTAGTGGGCTTTCATGCAGCCAACTTTCAGTTGGCTGCATGAAATAGTTTTTTTTTTATTTAAAAAAAACCCTCCCGCAGCCACCCTGGCGATTTAATCAGAACGCCAGGGTGGTTAAAAGGAAATAAACATGACAGCCTCCATATACCTCTCTCTTCAGTTCCCCTTTAAAGTACATGTGTAAGCACATACAAAGAATAACTCAGTTTCTTCCAGTGTAATTAATCCATACATTACTTTTCTCCTATGTTGCTGTTACTTACAGTAGGTAGTAGAAATCTGACAGAACCAACAGGTTTTGGACTAGTCCATCTCTTCAAAAGAGGTTTTCAGGATATTCTTTCTTTTCAAAAGCATTTTGTGAATGGCAGTTGCTCTGTCCATCTACCAAAAAAGTGTGCAGCGAGCAGGGAGGCTGGCCAGAATCTTAGTATAAATCTTTTTTGGGGAATGTCTTTTTTAAAGAAGTAGCAGTAGGGTATTCTTCGCGTACAACCTCTAACCCCAGGTCGATGGTCTGTGTGAATTAAGGCATCTTAATGACATGTATTTATGCTTGAAAAAATATCTGTTTTCCCTTTTGATGTTGCATGTATATAAGCTGTCTGTACCAGCAGTTTGCAAACTAACAGGATATAAGCCCGACGAAGGCTGCAAGGCCGAAAGCTTGCTTATTTTTATTCATTTTTAGTTAGCCAATAAATGGTATCATCCTGGTTTAAGACTTCTTTTTTTAAAAGAATAAAGGTCATGCTGAGAATCCCCCAAGTATTTGGGCTAGTCCAAAACCTGTCGGTTCTACTACCTACTGTAGGAGACAGCAACATAGAGGAAAAGTAATTTATGGCTTATTTCACAGAAGAAACACTCTTCTTATTTGTATGTGTTTGCATGTATTTTAACCACTTAAGGACCAGGGGATTTTGCAATGATCGGTGCTGCGTGGGCTCTATAGCCCGCAGCACTGATCAGGAATGTGGCAGGGCGATCAGACTTCCCCCCTTTTTTCCCCACTAGGGGGATGTCCTGCAGGGGGGGTCTGATCGCCGCCGGCTACTATTGATTTGCGGGGGGGGCTCCTCAAAGCCCCCCTCCGTAGCGTTTTCCGGGCTCCCCTGCTTTCCCTCCTTCTCCCTTCTCCTCTGTGTGGCGCAGGACAGATAGGCTTCTGCCTATCAGATGCCGGAGATCCCCAGCCAATCAGAGGCCGGGGATCGCCGATCTATGTCACGGCGTTGCTGCGCAGCAGCGCAGTGTGATGTAAACAGCGGGGATTCCTTCCCCGCATGTTTACATTATGCGTGCGAGCTGCGATCGGCGGCTCGCACACTGTTCACGGAGGCAGTCTCCGTGAACTGGCATGGAAATGCTATACCATTAACGACCCGCCGACGCCTATCGGCTTTAGGAGGTCGTTAAGTGGTTAAATTTTAGATTTTATAGCGATAGAGGTCCCTCTAACTACATAACGACCGCGTCACGCCAATGGGCGTGAACGCGACGGCAGCCCCAGGACCGCCTAACATCGATTGGCGTCAAGTCCTGGAGCTGCAGTTTCCCAGGGAACGGCTGCGCGCATGCGCGATAGTTCCCTGCCAGTTCATGGTGCGGAGTTCCGAGATTAGCCTGCTAGCCGCCGATCACGGCTAGCAGGCTATTTGTAAACGAAAGGGGAAAGAAATCCCCTTTGTTTACATAAGTACAGCGCTGCGGTCTCCAGCAGCGCTGTACGAGATCAGCGATCCCCGGCCTCTGATTGGCCGGGGATCGCCATCCTCTCATAGGCTGATGCCTATGAGAGGCGGTGAACAGGACGGTTTGCCGTCCTGTTCATTTCTCTAGGCTAGGGGAGGGAGGAAGGAGAGGAAGGGGGACGGAGGGAGAGAGAGCCTCTATGACGCAGAAAAAAAAAAGTGACAGCAGCGATCGAACACTTCCATGCGGCATGTCTCCTTAGGGACAAAAATAGGAAGGGCGTCCGATCACCATGCTTCTTAGCTGGGCTGTGCAGGAGGCTGAAAAGCCTGCACAGCCTTGTGCAGCATGAAAGAGCCTGGTCTTTAGGGGGGTTTAACACTGCGGTCGTCAAGTGGTTAAACTGCATGCTTTCTAGCATCTAATCTAAGTAAATATATCCACCATATTATCTTATTGTTACGGTTTGACAGTCGCTCTATTCTCTGCTTGAGGAACAAGCACAAAACACCGTATTAAGATAGTTAAATTGCTATCATATATTACAATCTCTGCAATAAATATTTCACTAGACACTTTTTCTCTTAATTTAATAGTACATGCAACTGTGAGAAAGCAATTATAATGCTATCAAAATATCAAAAGAGAGGTTTAGTATTGTATGTCATACTCTTTTTATTTGCACTAATAGTGTCTTTGCGAAGGATTAGCTTACGGCGGTACAATTTCCTTTCCTCAGATCCACGGGCGCACTGACGCAACTTTTATAACTTGTATGTGATGTAAAAACACCTTCTGCTTCCTAATGCAAGGATGGAAATAAAATTAGAGCTGGCAACATAAGGAATTTTAAAGCTTTGGTTTATAGTCTTTTAGTAGAATGTGGTTTTATATTAATTATGCATACAAAGTTTAATTTAAAAAAAATAGCTAAATACACTGAAGTTTTTGTGTTACAAAATTTAAAAATATTGCATGAGTTCACAGTTTCTTACGTCGTTCTCAGCAATCACCAATGGCTGCTCACTACCCCTTCCCACCAACCCTGTTAGTCTGAAACCATTGATGGGCTGACAGTCACCACCAGGAGGGCGTGGTTTCATCTTACAAATTAACAATACCCCTCCTCCTACACACTAATGTGGATTGAGCTTGCCTTTGCTGACCAGCATTATCAGATTGTTTTGGAAGTGCAATAAACTGTGTAAACAAAGGAAGACAAGTTCCTGCTCCATCCAGGGGGAAACAGATAACTATCTCTCCTTTATTTGCTCACTAATGACTTAATTAGGAGTCAATCTGATGATTTGTCAGAAAGCAGGCAATCAGTTCGCTTCAGTGAAGTGTAACTACTCATTCAAAAGACATCAGAGCAGTCTTTCACGTTCATTTTTTACGGTGTTTAACGCATTAGAGCAAACATTTAATTTTGAGTGTAACCCCATTTTAAAATGTAGTTGCACAATGGCTATCATTCATAAAGCATTTCCGCATGCGGAAATGCTAAAAACAGCTGACTTTACCGACCACTCGGCAAAGTCAGCATTCATAAAGGCTCTTTCCGCATGAAAAAATGACACTAACGAGCAGAGTGATAAATCACCGCCTTGTGCGGTGATTATCGGAACAAATGTAGCAAAATGTTCATTCATGAAGAACACCGCAAGCGGTGTCAGGTCGGGAAGTCCCGCTCCCTCTGATGTGGCGATACCAATGCAAGTGAATGGAGACACACAGACCTCCCAGGCAGCTGCAGCAGCGCGGAACACGGAGAAATGTATCAACTCTGCAGCTTCCGTGTCTCCACCTGCCTACCGCCTGCCTATCGCCAGCCTAGTTCGGGGAATCTCCGCAGTGCTTCCGCACATGGATACTTTTTTATGAATGCCCACCCAGAAGTCTAAAACACCGCCAGCGGTGTTTTCCCGCACTGATTCCCCTTACCGACAGCCTCTTTATGAATGATACCCATTTTCTACTACCAGCGTGTGGTGTTGGTCCTCTCATCTGGGATTCAGCCAATTCTTCCCTATAGATAGGCTGTTCCTAACTGATCCCTTTCTCCTTACTTATGTCTGACGAATCGATAGCATCACCCTTAAAATAATCCTTTCCTGATTCAAAGTACAGCCCTTCCTGATACCTAACCCTCCCCCTACCCCCTCCCCCCCCCTACATACAACCCTTCCAAGTGTCCAAGCCTATCATCCTCCTATTGTGAACTCTGCCTGATGCCTAACCATACCCTGCCCCCAACATACAGCCCTTCCTAATGCCCAACCCATACCTTCTACCCCTCAAGGCCTTTTCCTGTCTGGTGACCTGCACTGCATTGTAAAGGGAACCTGAAGTGAGAGGAAAATAAACGTTCCCAGCTTCATTCCATTATGAACAATGCCAGTTTTTATTATTTTTCAGTCTTTATCTAGCACCAGCATCTTCCGCACCGCTGTACTGACTATATTGTCTTGTCACTAACTGTCCCTCAGAGGGGCTCACAATCTAATCCCTACTCCCTATCATCATACGTCTATGTATATATCATGTAGTGCATGTGTCATAGTCTAGGGCAATTTAGGGGGAAGCCAATTAACTTATGTGCATGTTTTTGGGATGTGGGAGGAAACTGGAGTGCCCAGAGGAAACCCACACAGACACGGGGAGAACATCGGGGCGTAACAATAGACCCTGCAAGGGATGCAGCTTCAGGGTAACACATAAGCTGGAGGGGCCCTGTGGAGAGACAAACAACTAAGATTTTGGAGATAAAAGGCTTTCTGCTCTCTGCACAATTGTTCTAATGATGACATCTACAAGTTTTGTAGACAAAGATTTGTAGACAGTCCCTATTTAGTCTGCAGCAGGGTCTTGTGTACAGTGCCCAGCCCCCAACTTCTCTACCCCTCCCCCAGTGCTCTGTACTGTAGTGATGCTGGAGAAGTCTGCAGAGACAGTACTGCTCCATCAGAGATGGACAGAGTGAGTGTAATAAGCGGAGGCTGGGAGCACACTCATGTGTCTGTTTTCTGTATGCGTTTACTGCACACCAAGGGCTTGATTCACTAAACCGTGATAATTGAAATTACGGTGCGCTAGCAACTTTACTCGTGTTATAACGCTAGCTCGACTGTGATATCAGTTATCACAGTTTAGTAAATCAAGCCCCATGTGTGTCTGTATGTGTGAAAACACGCACGTTTTATCACAGAAGCTCATGTAATTGATAGAGAAAATGTGCGCAGTGCCTCACTGCTGCCTCTTTTTATCTGCATGGGAAAAACACATTTAAGTGGGGGCCCCATCCAAAGTTTTGCAGGGGGACCCAGTAATTTCTAGTTACACCCCTGGAGAACATACAAACTCCTTGCAGATAGTGCCCGGGCTGAACCAGGGATCTAGTGCTTCAATATATTTGTTTTTGAGTGATACCCTTGCAACAAGCATGCAACCAGCGGAGTCAGAGCAGAGACACAGCATCTGACCTGCTAGAGCTTAGAGTTTGGCCTAGTTTCAGAAGAGTTCATGTTTGTTTAACCACTTTACCCCCGCGCGTACGGATTTCTCCGCCCCTTTTTCCATCCTTTCACCCCCAGGGACGGAGAAATCCGTACTTTGCGCACTCCCGCCGCTGTCCGCGCTCCCGCTCGTAAACACGCCGCCCGCCGCTAGTAAACACGCCACCGCCCGCTCGCCCAGAGATCAACGAACGGGAAAATCCATTCCCGTTCGTTGATCTAAGCCCCGCAATGATCTGCTGCCGCTCGGCTGAGCAGCGCGATCATTGTGAAAAAATAACAAAGTCCCAGCCTCTTTCTACTTCCTGCAAGCGTCCGGAAGGACGCTTGCAGGTCGCATGAAACAAATTGGTAATGTTGCCATCTTGTGGCCAAATAGTAAAACTACACCCTAACCATTTTTTACACACAAATAAACTTGTTTTACACAAAAAATTAACTCCTTACCTCCCACACTCCCCAATTATTTTTTTTTTGTTATTAAAAAAAAAATACACAATTTACAATTTAAAAAAAATACATAAATAGTTACCTTAGGGACTGAACTTTTTAAATATTTATGTCAAGAGGGTATAACACTGTTACTTTATAAACTATGGGCTTGTAATTAGGGATGGACGCAAAACTGAAAAAAATGCACCTTTATTTCCAACTAAAATATTGGCGGCAAACATTGTGATAGGGACATAATTTAAACGGTTTTATAACCGGGATAAATAGGCATATACATTTTATGGGTTTTAATTACAGTAGCATGCATTATTTAAAAACTATAAAGGCCGAAAACTGAAAAATAATAATTTTTTTCCCACATTTTTTCCTATTTTCCCATTAAAACACATTTAGAATAAAATTATTCTTGGCATAATGTCCCACCTAAAGAAAGCCTAATTGGTGGCGAAAAAAACAAGATATAGTTCATTTCATTGCGATAAGTAATGATAAAATTATAGAAGAATGAATGGAAGGAGCGCTGAAAGGTGAAAATTGCTCTGGTGGTCAGGGGGTAAAACCCCTCAGTTGGGAAGTGGTTAAGGTAGGGGAAGTTTAAATTAAAGAGGAACTGTCACGAAAATCTTAAAATTTAAAACACATACAAATAAGAAGTACATTTCTCCCAGAGTAGAACGAGCCATAAATTACTCCCCTCCTATGTTGCTGTCACCTACTCTACAGTAGGTAGTAGAAATCTGACATTACCGACGGATTTTGGCCTAGTCCATCTCTCCATAGGGGATTCTCAGCATGGCCTTTATTCTTTATAAAGACATTCCCTGAAAAAGATTTATACAAAGATGCTGGCCAGCCTCACTGCTCGCTGCACACTATTTTGACAGTTGGACGGAGAAACTGCCATTCACTAAGTGCTTTTAAAAATAAAGAAAACCCTGATAACCCCCCTATGAGAAGATGGGCTAGTCCAAAATCTGTCGGTAATGACAGATTTCTACTTCCTATTGTAAGTGACAGCAACATGGGGCAAAAGTAATTTATGGCTCATTTTACTCTGGGAGAAATGTACTTCTTATTTGTATGTGTTTTAAATTTTAAGATTTTCACAACAGTTTCTCTTTAAAGGGACTCCGAGCTCTAAATAAAAATGAAATCGGTACTCACCTGGGGCTTTCTGCAGCCCAGTGTAGGTCGGGAGGTCTCACGGCGTCCATCTGGCTCTTCTCCCAGGGCCTGGCCAGAAATGGCTGCCCGGCGGCTCCCGGCGACACTGGGCCCGAGTGTCGGGCTCCTTCTTCCTGAAACGTCACGTCTGTCGTCACTACGCCGGCCGCCACGCGTCATCACGACGGCCGGCGTGACAGTACTGCGCAAGTGCGATTGGATCCCTTTAGACACTAAGTACCTGTGTCCACTGTGCACTGCTTGCATCTTGTGAGATGTGATGCCAGCACAGCTGCCATGTACAGCTATAGTGATTCAGATGCGGGATGCAAAAAAAATGCAGCATGCCCTCAGATTATTTCCCACATACCAATTGGATGGCCGTTAATTGATTTCAATAGCTTGAATTTTCACCATTCGAATCACATGCAGCAAAATGCTGTGCAGCAGTCTATTGTCCTTATTGCTGATGGTCTTGGTCCAGAGCGCTTTATAACTGGGTGACAGCTATCAGCTGCAGTGCATCAACATAGGGATGGTCGTAGTCAGCCAACTTCGATACGCTGGAACTACACGTAGTTTTACGCAATTACGATTCGCCAAACTACGGCTTCAAAATCAAATATTCGCTTTGTATGCATTTCTTAGACTACGCGTTAAAATACGCAATTACGCGTAGTGAGCAGCGTAGTGTATGCGGATGCTTATGCCCCTATGCAGAAAATTGTACGCATTAATTCCTCTTTAAATGCTTACAATGGGTACACTTCTATGCGTACATTCCCCTTTCCAGTGTGTAATTTTGTAAGGGAAATTAGACGTGAGTAACGCATTCGTATTCACTGCGCAATACACGTGTTAACTGCATAGCGGGCATAAACTACACGTAGCAGTAATTCACTACACGTACGGTAAATTCGTAAGCGTACTTTTGAAACTTCACCTACGAACTACGATGCGTAGATGTGAACAACGATACGTAAATTTGCACTGGCATAGTTTCTGCTCATCCCTGGGAGTAACAATCACCCCTGCAAGGGATGCAGCTACAGGAGGGGGGGATTGAGAAGCCGAAAGGGAGCCCTCACAGGGGCATTTTGAGGGGCAGGAGAGGCGCAGCACAAGGAGAGGGAGCAGGACCAAAACCATCAACAATAAAGACGATGGAAGGCGAGTTCTATAGCAGAACGTAATTGTGGTAAATTCGTTATCTGCATTTAAAGTGAACCTGAGGTACAGTAAGTGATATGGAGGCTTCCTGGCAGTCCTGTTGATCTTCTGGTATCTGTAGTGTCCCAACCCTGAAACAAGCATGTGGCGAATCCCATCAGACCTGAGTCAGGGTATTTGATCCGCATGCTTGTTCAGGGTCTATGGCTAAAAGTATTAGAGTTAGAGGACCAGGGGGACAGCCATGCAACTTGCATTGTTTAAATGGAAATAAATATGGCAGCCTCCATATCCCTCTCTCCTCCCTTTTAGGAGGGGCTTGGATGCTTTTGTTGCAGTGAAGGACAGCCGTGGCTTTTATTACTAGATAATTCCCAGTGGCAGGTGCTCTTGAAATTTCCGGAATGTTGCACAAACTGTGGCCGGAAGAAGCCGCTTGTGGCGGCGACTCGCGATGGCCTCCGGCACTCATGCCCTCTTGTCCTGCTCCACTCGGGTAAGCCTCCAGTCCTACACGTTCACCTCTGATGGTTCACTTTCCTTCTTGAGCGTCCATCACCTCCCATGGTTTTGCAGTGCACCTGGCCCTGCTGGTCTTCACTCACTGACCCCTCCTTCATCATATACATCGCCCTGGATTGTTCTGTGCAGGGTGTCTATGTGCACTTCCAGACATTTTCTTATGTCTTGTACTCTATCACTGATTCTTCACCTTTAGCTGTCCGAGTGCAGATTAGTGGTCACATCATTGTCCATGTATATTAATAGTATTGCTGTACTGTATATCATGAGGGCATATATCATTGAATTATATTGTGCCATTGTTTTTATGGTTTTAATTGCTGTTATGGATCAATAAAGGCTATTTTGTATTTTCCCTATACTTGTGGTGCGGTCATTGCATGGCCATACTTTTCTCTCTTTTGTAGTTTCATTCAGTGGTTGCTTGGCCTTTCTGCACACGTGTGAGGTTATATCTGTGTTATTTTTTTAGCCTGTTATATACAATGTATACTGTTGATGGTGCTTGTCCGATTTTCGTGGTTTCATGTTGCACAAACTGTGTCCGATCTTATTTTCAGAATGCTGCCAGTTGGAGGTGCTCTTATGTTTTTTTAACCTTTTTATGGCCAACTGGGATGTGTGAGGGTGCAGGCTAGTGTTGTACACATATTATTATATTGTTATTCATATTTTTTATTATTTTTATGGGTTGAACGGATGTCTTTTTTTAATCATCTATGTAATTATATGTAAATTTGTAACATATAAAATCATTTTTTTCTAAGATTTTGTTTTTTTTTCATAGTGTCCCTTTAAAGGGAATCTGAAGTGAAAATAAAGTTATGATATCATGATTTGTATATGTAGTGCAGCTAAGAAATAGAACATTAGTTGCAGCAAAGATATGAGTCTCATATTGTTTCTAGTACAAGAGGAGTTAAGAAACTTCAGTTTTTTTCTGTGCAAAAGAGCCTCTCTGAGCTCTCCGACTAATTTAGTCAGAGAGCAATGCTGTTTTCTGAAGCACTTATTTTAACCTTCCTCTAACTGTTTCTTGTTTGGTTAAGGTGTTGCTAACGAACCTTTGCACTTTCCTACTCTGTTTCATAGTTTAAAATACAGAGTATTATTTGTAAACAGCAAATATTAGAGAATGATGCAAGGAAAAAAAAGAAAGCTATATAACTGAAACTAAAAATATGAGACTGTTTTCTTTGCTACTTATGTTCTATTAATTATCCCCACTACACATACAATTCATTATATCATACTTTTTTCACTTTAGTGTTCCTTTAAGAACTGTTTATGCACATGCCAAATGTAGCTACTGAGGCCTGCTTAGGTGACATTGTGTGACTTACAACGGCCTTTATTGTGTCACAGATCAGATGAAAACTACATACGATGCCCCGCCAAGCAAGAATGACTCCCACCCCGAGGAAGGGCACAAGTCAGGCATACTTGACAGCACGCAAGAACCCACGAAGGCCCAGCAACAGCCTCCCTTAATCAAGCATGCGGCCAAAATGATTCTTACCCTGCTGGATTCCATGACAGGTGATCTGATCGCTACCACTGACTTCCTTAACTGATTTCTTCTTTCCTCGCTCTGCTGCAGACAGGCTTACGCCACATACCTTTCATGCAGGAATATTATTTATGTCATTTACCATTTTAAAAGAAGGCTAGACTTCAATTTAATACAGAACTCCAGGCATCAATTTTAAATAAGCTCTATTTAGGCGGTGGAATAGCCTTTTCGAAAATGCAGCTGAATTCTTGAAAGACCGCTGGCGTGTTCATAAAATAAATGGGGGAAAAGTACATAGAATAGAAGCTCATCATTTCCTAAGAGGGAAACTAGTTTCTGAGATGAGAAGTTGCAGTGCAGTGCAGAGGCGTATCTACAGGGGTGCAGGCATGGCATGAGCCATGTGCGCCTCTTACTAGGGTTGGTGTTCTCCATACAGATTCTAGTTTTTATCTGGGAGATATTCTGCTACCCGGTTCTATCTTTTGGGGGTACAACTGCCTGTTATTTGGGGGATATGTATAGGCTGACCTATTTCAATACTGTTATAGGCCATGCTTCACTTCAACGTGGACACAACCAATTCAACCAAGACTACACTCAATGTCAATGTTTGCCATAGGCACCATTTTTTTTCCTAAATACGCCTCTGGAGCAGTGAGCTAAGTATCTGCCCTTTCTACTGATTTCACTGAATGAGATCTGGGGCTCAATTAACTAAAGGGTGCTAAGTGTTAGCACAGCAGTGAAAAGCCGCTTTGCACGTGCAAACTACTTAGCACCAAAGTTTGCACGTGTAAAACCTTTACACTCGAGTTAGCACATACAAAGCCTTTACACTGGAGTTAGCACATGCAAAGCCTTTACACTCGAGTTAGCACATGCAAAGCCTTTACACTCGAGTTAGTACATGCAAAGCCTTTACACTCGAGTTAGCACATGCAAAGCCTTTACACTCGAGTTAGCACATGCAAAGCCTTTACACTCGAGTTAGCACATGCAAAACCTTTACCCTTGAGTTTGCACGTGCAAAGCCTTTACACTCGAGTTAGCACATGCAAAGCCTTTACACTCAAGTTAGTACATGCAAAGCCTTTACACTTGAATTTGCACGTGCAAAGCCTTTACACTTGAATTTGCACGTGCAAAGCCTTTACACGTAATAACTAAGTTATCACGCTTTAGTGAATCAAGCCCCTAGTCTCTGTAAGTACCCACCCACAAAGCTGAGATTTTCTATTCAGGAATCAGCAGCCAAGAATCACATGATTCAAATTTGAGACACATTTTTAAGGTGTAGACTAAAGGTGTCCATTAAAGCACACCTGAAAAGACTAAAAAAATGGGGCTTTTACTTACCTGGGGCTTACCAGCCCTCCATTGTGTTTTAGGTTTCTTTGTTTTGCCTGGGTCCTCAACCATTAAGCTGCTGTAATGTCCAAAGTATCTGTAATCACATTTAGGCCAGATCCACACTTTAAACGCTTTTGTGAGCGCATGTGTTTGATTAGTGCTTGCTGAGTGCTTGTTAAAAAACCGCACCCATTCACTTTCATTAAAATCGCGGTAAAAACTGATTTTAATAAATGAGAATGGGAGCAATTTTTTATCACGTGCTCAGCAAGCGCTAGTCAAATGCAAGCGCTCACAAAAGTGCTTATAGGGCTCGATTCACAAAGCGGTGCTAACCCAGTTTGAGACTTTAGGCGTGATAACCATTGCACCACGCTGGTGAAAAGCCAGTTTAGGCGTGATAAGTTTATGTGTGATAAGTTTAGGCATGATAAGTTTAGGCATGCTAAGTTTAGATAAGTGTAGATAGTGTGCAAAGTCCCGCAAGCAAAGCAGCGCCATTAAACTCTATGCGAAGTGCACCAGACTTTGCTAGCGCAAAACTTTTGATCAGATGTGCACTGCGGCGCTAACCCAGTTGGTGCTTAAACTTATCACACCTAAACTTATCATGCCTAAACTGAGTTTAGGCGTGATAAAGGGCTTTTCACCAGCGTGCTAACTGTTAGCACCGCTTTGTGAATCAGGCCCCTAGTGTGGATCTGGCCATGATAGTCTATAGTGCTGCTGCATTTTCAGGAGGCATATGCAGTTTTGCATAGAGTTAAAAAAAGGATACAACCTGCACTACATTCCCACGCAATGCTTGCAGTCTTCAATAGAAATTAATGGCTACTGTAAAAAAAAAAAAATGAAAATAACACTAGTTAAAACGCCCTGCAAATTGCACAATTGTGGTGTAAAACGCTTGCGCGGAATCATCTGTGATCACTGCAGGTACAAGTATGGTCCCATTATTTGAGCCTGTTCAGGTGTGCTTTAACAGTGCTATTTTTAGTGAAAAATCGTATTTTCAAAGCAATAATTCAGAACCACAGCATTAAAAGACAATTGAAGGGTTGGGGGCTGCCATATTTATTTCCTTTTAAGCAATACCAGTTGCCTGGCTGTCCTGTTGATCCTCTGTCTCTGAGGGCCCGTTTCCACTAGAGCGAATCTGCCTGCGTTTCCTGCATGCAGATTTGCACAGACAATACAAGTGAATGGGACTGTTTCCACTTGTCAGGATTTCTGAGCGTTTTTCTGTGCAGAAAAAATCTGCACGGCAGAGCCCTCTGCGGTGTGCGATTTGCATACAATGTATTTAATAGGAAATTCGCATGCATTTTCGTATGCGAATTTTACCGCAAATTTGCGGGCGTTTTCACATAAAATCAATATAAAAGCCCACAGGCACTGACATGGTTAAATTCGCATACTCATTAACATATGCGAAAACGCCCGCAAATTCGCGGTAAAATTCGCATCCGCATGCAAATTCGTTTTTGCTTTTTCTGCGACTAATTCGCACCGCACAAGTGGAAATGGGCCCTAAAAGGAAATATGTCTGCCTCCTAAAACTTTTAGCCATAGCCCCGAACAAGCATGCGGCAGATCAGGTGTCTCTGACGTTATTGTCAGATCTGACGAGATTAGGTGCATACTTGTTTCCAGGTGGGATTCAGACACTACTGCAGCCAAATAGATCAGCAGGACTGCCAAAGCCCAAAAGGAAATAAATATGGCAGCCTCCATATACCTCTTACTGCAGTTGTCTTTTTAAAGGGCAGTCTGTATAAGAAGATTGTGGGTGGGCACACCATCGTCCAGAAGTTGGGTGCTTAATACTTAACACTAAGGCTGAACACATTACCTCCTTAGCGCCGGAGGTCTTCCGATCTCTAAGAGCTCCATGCTACTTCCTGTTTACACAGGAAGTTACATGAAGCACTTAGTGATCGGAGACCTCCGGCGCTAATGAGGTATGTGTTTAGCTTGCCGCCGCCGCCCGCTGCCACCAATGATTGCAGGAGGGAAAGCGCTGTGAAGAGAGCCCGAGGTGAGGGAGGGGGGGAATGTCCCCCCTCCCCACCGATCTCCCCACCGATCCTGCCCCACAAAAGTCCCTGAGTGGGCCCTAGAGAGGTGGGGGAGGGGCCCGGATTTTTTTTTTTTTGCAGGGGGGCCCGGGAATTTCTAGGTACGCTCCTGCATATATCCACAAAAAGTTGGCAACAATTGCTTCGGGGGCCTTGCAGAATGATACATTGGGTCTGTCTGATGTGGATAAATCGTGATTTACACATGTATGTTTACGTTATGGACTTGAAGATGACATCATTGCTTGATCACTGGTTTGGGTGGGGTATCATAGGATTGAGAGAGTAGTATATATATATATATATTTAGGCTTCCTGGATGTATCCTTTAAAGAAATCCAAACTATCTATATATATATATATATATAAAATTGGATGTATGTGTGTGTGTATGTATGTGCCGCCCGCGATCACTCAAAAATAGCTTGACCGATTTGAACGAAAGTTGGTACACAGATCTCTTACTACCTGGGATGATATGTTCTGGGGGTCTCGCGGCCCCCCTGCACACCTGGGCGGAGCTACAAACAGCAAATCAGATTTCACCCATTTATGTCAACGGAAAAAATGTAAAAGGCTGCTATTCTCACAGTAATCAAGCCAGAGTCCCCACACTTGGCACAGTTGGTCACTTGGTGACCGAGATTAAAAATCCAGGAAAAGAGGGCGGAGCATAAAACAGCCAATCCAATTTCATCCATTCATTTTTAAATGGGAAAATGTAAACTGCAGCCATTAGACGGTTAATTGCAGGTTTCTCAAACTTGCCACACTTGGTCACTGGGTGAATGAGATTAAGATTCAGGAAAGTGGGTGGAGCCTACAACAGCCAATCAAAATTCACCTATTGATTTTCAAGGGGAATATTTAAACTGCCGCCATTCCTACACTGTTAATGGCAGAGGAACTTGCTACAGTCGGTCATTGTGTGACTGGGGTTCAAATTCACTAAAGGGGCGGGGTCACAAACAGCCAATCAGATTTCTTTGCTGGATGAACTGCTTCCACTCACACATTTTTGATGCCAGGATCCTGAAAGCTCACAAACTCGGTCATTGAGTGACTGTGTGTCAAGGTTACAAAAAGTGGGCGAAGCCAAAAACAAATTTCACTGGGAAAATATAAACTGCAGCCATTCTTACACTGTTAGTGGCAAGGTACTCAAACTTTGCACAGTTGGTCACTGGGTGATTGGGATTAATATTCAGGAAAATCGGTGGAGCCTACAACAATCAATCAATATTCACCTCTTGATTTTCAATGGGAATATTTAAATTGCTGCCATTATTACACTGTTAATAGCAGGTGCCTCAAACCTGGTACAGTTGGTCACTGGGTGACTGGGGTTCAAATTCAGAAAGGGGGCAGAGCCGCAAACAGCCAATCAGATTTGATTTATTTCAATGGGAATATACAAATGATTGATTCCAAGGTCCCCAAAGCTCATAAACTTGGTAATTGAATGACTGCATGTCAAAGTTAGAAAAAGTGGATGGCGTCAACAACTCCAGTTTTTTTTACATGGAAAAATATAAACTGCAACCATTCTTACGCTGTTAATGGCAGGGTTCCAAAACTTGACACAGGTGGCCACTGGGTGACTGTGATTAATATTTAGAAAGTGGGCGGAGCCTACAACAGCCAATCAAAATACACCTATGGATTTTCAAGGGTAATATTTACATTGCTACCATTCTTATACTGTTAATGGCAGAGGCCTCAAACCTGATACAGTCAGTCATTGAGTGACTGGGGTCCAAATTAACTAAAGGGGATTGAGCCACAAACAGCCAATCAGATTTGTTAGATTGATTTCAGCCATTCTGTTATTGGCAGGGTTTCAAACCTCACACAGTTGGTCACTGAATGACTGGGATTAATATTCAGGAAAGTGGGTGGAGCCTCACCAAACAGCCAATTAAAATTCACCTATTGATTTTCAAGGGGAATATTTACATTGCTACAATTCTTACACTTTTAATGTCGGATGCCTCAAATCTGGTACAGTCAGTCACTGGGAGACTGGGGTTTACATTTTGAAAAGGGGGCAGGCTACAAACCGCCAATCAGATTTGTTTAATTTCAATGGAAAAATGTAACTTTTTGATGCTAAGGACCCCAAAGCTCATAAACTTGGTCATTGAGTGACTGTATGTCAAGATTACAAAAACTGGTTGGAGTCAAAAAGAGATTTCCCTGGGAAAATGTAAACTGCAGCCCCTCTTCACTGTTAATGGCAGGGTTCTCAAACTTTGCACAGTTGATGACTGGGATTAATATTCAGAAAAGTGGGTGGAGCCTAAAAAAAGCCAATCAATATTCACCTGTTGATTTTCAAGGGGAATATTAAAATTGCTGCCATTCTTTCACTGTTAATGGCACAAGCCTCAAACATGGTACAGTTGGTCATTGGGTCACTGGGGTTCAAATTCAGAAAAAGGGGTAGAGCCACACACAGCCCACCAGATTTGTTTTTATTGATGTCAAGGACCCGAAAGCTCACAAACTTGTTCATTGAGTGACTGTGTGCCCAGGTTACAAAAAGTGGGCAGAGGCCAAAACACATTTCACTGGGCCTATACTTACACTGTTAATGGCAGGGTTCTCAAACTTTGCCCAGATGGTCACTGGATGACTGAGATTAATATTCAGGGAAGTGGGTGGAGCCTATAATAGCCAATCAAAATTCTCCTGTTGATTTTCAAGGGGAATATTTAAATTGCTGCCATTTTAACACTGTTAATAGCAGATGCCTCAATTCTCCTATAGTTAAGTCATTGGGTGACTGAGGTATAAACACTGGAGAGGGGTGGAGTCACACACCGTTCATCTGATTTATTTAATTTCTATGGAAATATACAAATTATTGATGCCAAAGCTCACAAAATTGAGTGTTTGTGTGTTAGGGTTAGAAAAGTGGGTGGAGCCGACACCAGCCAAAGGCATACCCGGGCAACGCCGGATCATCAGCTAGTTCCCAATATTGAAATCAGTTGCTATTGCATCTATAAAAAAATTGCAGAACCACTGAACCAGTTCTGTAAAGAAACGATAGATTCAGGGATTGTTCAGGATCAAATTGGCCTACCAGCGTCTGTGTTTCCATACAATAGGATCTGAATAATCTGACTGAAGAAGATATGATCATTCCATTGAAATTAAGCTGCACCTTTAGAAATCCATACTAATTGCAATTTCAATGACTAGTATTGTTATGGGGCATTTAGATATTAATAATTTGTAATCGGAATGCTGGAGCGTAGAGATGGTTAATGAGATGCTAATTATTTTGGCTTGTATGCAAATTACATGCAAATGTATGCAGCTCAGACTTCCTGGTGAATTGTTTACATAGTTGCTAGCGGCTCTTTTGAATCTCATAGAATAGTCACCTGTTCAAATGAATTGCATTTTTTCAGTGAATTATTCTGTCTACCACACTATATACCAGTGGTCCTTAAACTAAGACCTGCGGGCCGATTGCGGCCCCCCTAGGCTTTTTCACTGGCCCCCAAACCAAAATGTATAACCTATAGATGCGGCCCTCTGCACCCTTAAATATCAGTGGCCCACATATAGAATAGCAGTGCTGGGACCACCCATCCACATACTGTAGAAGCCAGCAAGCAGTAATTCACTGGCTTCCAATCCTATTCTGCATCAGGTGACACTGCTGACCCGCTGACACTAGATGGCAGGTTGTCACCCGGGTATGCTTCACTGTCTGGTGCACAAAGACGTTCTTCGGGCGTCACATGACTGAATGGCTGCTGCTGGGAGTTCTCCTCCAGGCATGATTGGGGGAATCAATACCTAGATTCAAGGTAATGTTTTTCAACATCATTTTATGTATGTCCCAGACTCCCAGTAGTCTGAAGTATGTTGGCCCAGATTATTTGAACATCCTACCCAGCCCTTCAGAGATGAACTTGGTCACCTGATCAAACTGATCACATTTCTCTGTGAAATTCCTTTAAAGTGGCGGAAAATTAAGCATTTCTTCTTTGCTCTAAAAGATTATTTACAGCATAATATCTACTACCACAAAAATGTGTAGCAGAACAGCATTCAAATAGTTAAACCCAGCACTTTGTTCTTCACTGGAAAGCTCCTTGCTTCAGTGGAGAGCTTCTGGCTAAACCCAAAGAGGTGATCACATTATTTTTGTTTTTGTTCCTTTGACAGATACATTTGGTAGGCTTTAGCAAAGTACTAAAACTGAGCTGTGCTGAGTTGAGAAGCAGAAAGAGCTGAGAAGTGATCACTAGATAGATTTTAATATATAAATACAGCATCTATACAATACAAAGCTATGGAAGATTTAAGAACATATAAACTGTTCTAAATTGGGACTTTGTAATTTGCACAGAAGAAAATATGACAACTGTAAGGGTTATAAAAAGTAGAAAAACACAATTGAATTGAATGTTATGTCAGAGTTTTATCCCACTTTAAAGAGAATCTGTATTGTTAAAATCGCACAAAAGTAAACATACCAGTGCGTTAGGGGACATC
Source organism: Hyperolius riggenbachi (assembly GCF_040937935.1). Classification (NCBI taxonomy): domain Eukaryota; kingdom Metazoa; phylum Chordata; class Amphibia; order Anura; family Hyperoliidae; genus Hyperolius; species Hyperolius riggenbachi. The sequence goes on from NC_090650.1 coordinate 426,796,086, forward strand.
TCCTATTCCCCTCTGACACAATTTCGCTGCTCCCCGCCGCATTAAAAGTGGTTAAAAACAGTTTTAAAAAGTTTGTTTATAAACAAACAAAATGGCCACCAAAACAGGAAGTAGGTTGATGTACAGTATGTCCACACATAGAAAATACATCCATACACAAGCAGGCTGTATACAACCTTCCTTTTGAATCTCAAGAGATCATTTGTGTGTTTCTTTTCCCCTGCAGCTATCTTCCACTGAAGTGTCAGGCTGTTTCTTCCTGTAGAGTGCAGACAGCTCTGCCTGTATGTAATTCCTCAGTATGTGAAAGCCCAGCCAGCTCAGGGGAGGATTTATCCAGCTTGTAAAAGATAATAGAGCAGAGCGAAGCTAAATAACACACAGGCAGTGTGCAGAGAGGGGCCAGGAGGGGGGAGATGCATCACAGAACCACAACACTGAAGAACTTGGCAGCCTTCCAGACACAGGCTGACAAGTCTGACAAGAGAGAGATAAGTTGATTTATTACAGAGATGGTGATAGTAGAACGTGCTGCAGTAAGCCAGAGCACATTAGAATAGATTTTGGAACTTGTAGGATGGAAGAAAACCGGATGAAATTTTTGTTACGGAGTCTCTTTAAAGAGGAACTCCAGTGACAATAACATAATTAAAAAAGTGCTTAATTTTTACAATAATTATGTATAAACAATTTAATCAGTGTTTGCCCATTGTAACATTTTTCCTCTCCCTGATTTACATTCTGACATTTATCACATGGTGACATTTTTACTGCTGGCAGGTGATCTCTGTGGTAGGAGCTGCTGCTTACTTTTTATGGCAGGTAGGAACAACAATGCAATGAGGCTCCCACAGTGTGATGTCAGCACCATGGTCCTGACATCACACCGTGGGAGGGGTTTCACCACAACATCAGCCATACAGAGCCCCCTGATGATCAGTTTGTGAAAAGGAAAATATTTCTCATGTCTAAGGGGGTATCAGCTACTGATTGGGATGAAGTTCATATCTTGGTTACGGTTTCTCTTTAATCACCCAGGTAGTTGGACAACCGGGAAGGCATAACACATGAGTGTGGGGTTGTGCTCCCTGCTCAATACCAACCCACGCGGCTTTTAATATTGGGGTGGTTGTGTGAGTGTGTGTGTGTGGGGGGAGTCCTTGCATAAAACCTTGCCTATTTTGAACAACCTTGCCCACTTTTATGGGCAAAGAAACTCTTTTTGGATGCCAGAGAGGGTATGGCGAGGCTGCAGCTCAACCCCCTGCTTCCAATCAGGATGGCACCTGCAGAGAGTGAGCTGTAATTCTGGCAGCCGGTATCGGTGATTGTAAGAGAGAGACTGTCTATCGGAGATTCAAAACTGGGAGCATTGTGGATCACAAGATTGAACTGCTTGGCAATAAAACTCATGTCACTTATGTTTACCTTATTATACCATTGGGGAAAAGCAGACTTGTCACTTGACACAAAGGGGATTGGAATCTTTTTTGTTTCGTTAAGTGGAATGTGGAAGTAACTGTCTTTCTAAATCAAAAAGCACCACTCCAGGAATAACCGCCACTTCTGTGATGTTGACCATATTAGAGAGACATTTCTCTTCCCACAATGCATCACAGATATCCAGCTGTGAAGGGTCTCGTTATCAAAGTGTGGATCAGCAGAACATCATCACAGCCACTTAAAAAGAACGTTTTTACATTGTTCTTCAACAAATTACTCAGCGGGTTCCTTTGTTATTAAGTGGCTGTTGAATGGGGAATATGAATGGGGAATAACTATCTCGTATAACCTCTGAAGTGGTGGTTTTTTAATTATTTTATTTGAAACTGAAAATGCATAAAAAAAAAAGTCCAACACAAATCGTCGTGTTTTTTATTAAGTTCAGGTCGTAATTAATTTGTGATTTTATCAAATATGAGTCTTGTATGATGTTTTTACTGTAACGTCATAGTGTACATACAGAGAACCCGAGGTGGGGTTCTGACAATGAAATCTGCATACATAGGCTGGGTCTGCCTATACAGCCAAGCCTCTGTTGCTATCCTCTGCGATCACCCATAAATCACAGCCGTGCTGTGCGGGCTTTGTTTACCTCTGTATTGTCAGTCTCGGTTCTCCCAACTTCCTGCAGAGCTCCGGTCCCCGCCCGCATCCCTTCCCTCCAATCAGCGGGGAGCTAAGGGATGCCGGCGGGGACCGGAGCTATGCAGGAGGCGGGAGGAGCAGCAGACTGACAGTACAGAGGAAACACAGCCCGCTGTGACACGCTGCGTGTCAGCAGCGCGGCTGTGATTTATGAGAGATAGCAGAGCGCAGGGGGGCTTAGGGGGGGACTGGATAGCAACAAAGGCTGGGCTGTATAGGCAGACCCAGCCTCTGTATGTGGATTTCATTATCAGAACCTTACCTCGGTTTCTCTTTAAGCCAGAGTTCCCCATATCCTGAAGGCCCACCAACAACAGTACATGTTTTGCAGAAAACCACAAACATGTACAGGTGGGGTAATTACTGTCTCAGCAGAGCTGATGAACTACCTCTATGGATTTCTACAAAACATGCACTGTTGGTGGGCCTTGAGGACAGGGTTGGGGAACACTGCTCTGGGCCATGTTCACAGTGACCGTTGTGATGCATTCCCTGTAATAGCAGAAACACAATGGATTGGGAAAGTGGTGTCACACATTACCCATGTGTTGCCTCACATGCAGTGAAACATACAGTCAATGAAACGTATACTGGAACTGTTAGCACATAGGTTTTGCAGTAATGTACTTCAAGCAATGAATTACCATGAGACACTCCGCAATGCACATACTGCACATAGCATGGGTGGTGAATTGCAGTGCAGTAAGCCGTGTTACAAAGCAGCCGTTACACCACACAACTGTGAACGTGGCCTTACTGTTATGTAAGCGTTGTGGTCTTTTCTAGGATTATGGTCCCTTAAGTGTAGAAATGTAGGTCTGACTCACGGAATAAAAGTATAGGGGTCGACTTATACACGAGTCATAAGCAACACTGAGCACACGGAGTGATGTGTGTACTAATAGTGACATTCCCATTTACAGCAATTTAGCCTTGATAAAGAAAATGCCAAGAAAATACAGGTCTGATAGTCTTGGCCACAACAATTAACAAGGAAAGGGACAGGAGGGAAATGCTGGGCTGCAGGAAGGGGAGTGAATAATTGTTGTATTTTGGGGCCTGGAGAAGGTAGTGGCTGCACTTATAGGGCAGAAGGGGTTAATGGCTGCAATACTGTATGCAGTGCAGTCATTATCCCCTCCTGAGCCCCAAGTTCAGCCATTAACTTTGCTGGGTAGACTTATACGTGAGTCAATAAAAAATTCCAGTTTAAGAGGCTCAAATATTGGAGTCGACTTTTACACAAGGTCGACTTATATTCAAGGATATACAGTAATTTATAAAATTGGAAATACTTGGTAGTATTAGACCAGTCAGAGAATTCAGTGATTTACAGTAGTATTTGAGTCTTGTGATTGGTCAATAATTACCACACCAATCTGATTTTCATGGAAACATTCTTCATTCTCTGATTGGTCCAATGCTTCTGTGTAAGGAGTATTTAGCCAATTAGAGTAACTATTCAGAAGTTTTGGAAAGTCGGAAATCGGATTACCGGTGGTAATCAGTAATCTGCATTTTCGTAAATTGGGATTTCCACAGATTGAGAAAATCTGCATTTTCGACCATCCCTACCAGTTAACCCTTTGTGATTGCTAACAAAACATGCACTGCTCTAGGGCATATTTGGCTAAAGGGGCCCATACACTGGTCGATTTTAGCCATCGATCGATCAATTATATAGAATAGATTGATAGATTGGAAATCGATTCCATCGATTCAGCTGACCGATCAATTTGCGGCCAATTTCGATCGATTTGATCTATCTGACTGGATGGAAAATCTAGGTCGATCTGCTGCTGACAGCAGATCGATGGCCCATAAAGTTGCTTTGGATCTAATGATCCAATAATGCATTTAGATCAATTTCCAATATATTTCCGATAGATTTTCATTCTGAAATCTATTGGGAATCTGTTCCTCGTGTGTGGCACACATCAGATAGATTCCTGACAGATTCAACCTGACAAGCATCTGACAGAAATTTATCTGATGGTCAAATCTGCTGCAAACCTATCAGTGTATGGCCACCTTTACTTGTTTCTTGGACAGTAATGTGCAGTATACTGACCTTCCCATTAAAGTCCCTCTTAAAGGGAACCAGAGACAAACGCATTTTAAAAATGAAAGAAAGATGTTATACATACCTGGGGCTTCCTCCAGCCCCATAAGCCTGGATTGCTCCCATGCCGCCGTCCTCCGCTGCCTCTATCGCCTGTACCGGGTCCCGTTAATTCCGGCGGATGCGGCCAGTTGTACTCATGCGCAGGTGCTTCCTCCAGCTCTGTACGCATGTGCCTGCGCAGTACGGAGGGAGCGCACTGCGCTTGCGTCGACTGGCTTGACTGGCCGAAATGTCGGGACCCGGTACCGGCGGACAGAGGCAGCGGAGAAAGTTGGCGTGGGAGCGATCCAGGCTGATGGGGCTGGAGGAAGCCCCAGGTATGTATAAATATGTTGATTTATTGTCTCTGGTTCTCTTTAAATGTAAATTTACTCTGAATCGCTTATATACAAAGTACCATCTATTATCTAATGATCCCTAGCTGCCCTGGTAGGTGACGGAACAAGCGACCCTTAATTGCTGATTGAGAGAACTATGCTTATGGTTTACCCATCCTTAATTATGTCCTTCAGTTCTCTGATTAGAGGTGTGTTTAAGACGGCTGATTTGTTTGGCAAAGCAACTCCTTGATAGAACATTTCTTACTTAGCAGAACCCTATTGTTAATTTTCCCGGGGGCGGTACCCCAAATCCAGCAGGTGCTCAACACCTTGTTGAACTTTAAATGGTTAATAAAGTCTTTGAGATTTCGGGATTCGATTTTTTAATGAGTACAATCTAAACAGAACTAATTTCTTTTGGATCATTACTTTCTCTAATAACAAAACTCTCTCTCTCTCTTTTTTTTCTTAATTCAAATCCTGGCAGACCTTTAATTGGTGACTCTCTGGAGCTTGGTAATTGCATACAATATCAGGTCTCTTTTGCTGTATACCTAATGGCCTCTGCAATTAAAGAAGAAATGGAGCTTAACCCCTCGGGCTGATCTGACTGAGACAAATCATTGACGTTCTCATTATTCAATCATTAAGTATTCCGATTTCGTTTTGTAGTGAGACATGACAGAAGTTGCTTAATGTCCGAAAACTTTTCTTTGGGACTTCGTCACTTGATTTGATCAGGAGTAGCAGTTAGGGAGTAGGCATGGGCTGGCTTCAGTTAAAGTGGAGCTGTCAGCCATATTATCTCAGTAAAAAAAACACATATATAGTTAGATACATACTTGCTCTACTTACATAACAGATGTGTTGATTTTTCTATAGTAAAAAAAAAATCCCTCTAAGGATTTTCCATTTTGTCTATCTTGAAGCCAATCCTGACACCATTTCTTCCCTTAGGACCCATTCACACTTGAAGTGCTTTTCTGCACGTTTTGCGATTGATTTGCGTTTTTTTTTAAATCGCTCCAATTCACTTTCATTAAAATCATGGTAAAAATTGCGGAAAATTGCCGCTATTTTGCGTACGCGATCACGAAATCACAGCTAATTTTCCACGATTTTAAAAAACTGCGAATAAATCGCAAAATGCTCAGAAAAGCCCTTCTAGTGTGAATGGGTCCTTACACTGTCTGTGTATGCATTGCCTGCCCTCCTCTTAGTTTTCAGACACTCCCATCCAGCTCTGCAGTAGAAAGCGCATTGAGAAGTATTGACGAATCAGAGAGGAACAGAGGTGTGGGAGGGGAAAACAGGAGGGAAAGAGGCTTCAGCCAATCAGGCTGCATTAGTCATGTCTGAGGAGAAAGTAAAGAAGCAAAAAAGAAAACCCAGCATGCCTGGCAACTTCCGTTGTGCTGCAGATGTACCAAATAAGAGTCAGGGGCCCATACAGGGGTCTAGTCCTGGGAAAAGAAGTGAGTGGACTCACCCGGAGAATTCCCAAAAATGGGCGTGGTCAAGCAACCCGTGGGCGTGGTCATGGGTGGGGCCAAATATACATGACCTTAGCAGTGATGTAAAAGGTCTGCCGAGGAAGTTTGAGCTCTGCCGTAGTGTATCCCCCAAAAATAGATGTAATCTGACAGCATTTCACCAAAAAGACACATAATCTGGTAGAAGTTCCTCCAAAATACAGATAATATGGAAGTGGTTCCCCCAAAATAGACAATGTGGCAGCAGCAGTTCCACCAACATACACATAATTTGGAAGCAGTTCCCCAAAATACGCGAAACCTGTCAGTGGATCACCCAAAATACTCGTAACACCCAAAGGACATATAATCTGGCAGTAGTGGTCCCCCAAACATACACAATCTGGCAGCAGTTCCCCAAAATACACGTAATCTGGCAGCAGCCGTTCCCCTAACATACACATAATCTGGCAGCTGTTCGCCAAAATACAAAACAGCGGTTCCACAAAAATGCAGATAATCTGACAGCAGTTCCCCCAAAATAGGTACCCCCAGGTAGCCAGGTCTATAGGTGTCCCCACCCAGTATAAGTAGCCATGAGTATAGTAGTCCCCAGTATATGTAGCCAGAGGTATACTTGCCTAGTATATGTAGCCAGGGGTATATGTGCCCAGTATATGTAGCCAGTGGGATATGTCTCCAGTATATGTAGTCAGGGGTATATGTGCCCAGTATATATAGCCAGGGGTATATGTGCCCAGTATATGTAGCCATCGGTATATATGCCCAGTATATGTCACCAGGGGTATACATGCCCAGTATATGTAGCCAGGGGTATATATGCCCAGTATATGTAGGCAGGGGTATATGTCCCCAGTATATGTAGGCAGGGGTATATGTGCCCAGTATATGTAGGCAGGTGTATATGTCCCCAGTATATGTAGGCAGGGGTATATGTGCCCAGGTAGCCAGGGGTATATGTCCCCAGTATATGTAGGCAGGGGTATATGTCCCCAGTATATGTAGGCAGGGGTATATGTGCCCAGGTAGCCAGGGGTATATGTCCCCAGTATATGTAGGCAGGTGTATATGTCCCCAGTATATGTAGGCAGGGGTATATGTGCCCAGGTAGCCAGGGGTATATGTCCCCAGTATATGTAGGCAGGTGTATATGTCCCCAGTATATGTAGGCAGGGGTATATGTCCCCAGTATATGTAGGCAGGGGTATATGTGCCCAGGTTACCCAGGTGTGCCCCCAGCCCCCCATCCGGAGGGAGCAGAGCAGAGGAGGCGAGCTATGGGGACAGTGGGGATGGGCGGACATCTCCCCCCCCCCCCCATCCCTCACCTTTGTGCTCCCCTTCCTGCCTCTCCCCTTCAGCGTTGTTAAGTGTCGGGCTCGGCGGCGAAAGTGGGCGAAGACTTGCCTCGTTCCAGACGCAAGGGACGATCCGCTATGTGTGCGGCTAGTCTGGTCTTCTAGCCGCACACAGAGCGGAGCGTCCCTTGCGGCTGGAAGAAGGCGTAAAGTCTCCGCCCACTTTCGCCGCCGGGCCCGACACTTAACAACGCTGGAGGGGAGAGGCAGGAAGGGGAGCACAAAGGTGAGGGATGGGGGGGAGATGTCCGCCCATCCCCACTGTCCCTATAGCTCGCCTTCTCTGCTCTACTCCCTCCACACAAGCCAGGGTGAACGGCGTTCACTCTGAAGAAAAAGTGGGTGAATGCCGTTCACCCGCGTCCACGCAGGACTCGACCCCTGGGCCCATATGCAATTCACTTTTTCTCCTGAGTTTTCTCCTATTTTTAAATGTGTCAATAAAATGCATAAAATGCATTTTAAGCCATCAGAAAGCAAGAAAATGCTCAAAATAATTTTGATAGTACTTTTTAATGTACTTTTTGGTACTTTTTTAGTTGAAAAGTGCTGGAAAATTATTTTAATTTGAAGATGAAAAATTATCTCCTAGGAGAAAAAGTGAATTGCATATGGCCCAGGGAAACTGAGGGATGATATTTTATGGAGAAGACAAATAAGAGCGATTTTTAACTTTTGGATTTACCAGATAAAAATAACGAATTGATTTTTGATTTTATGCCTGACAGTTACTCTTTAAATGAGATCAGAGAATAAATTAAAAATCATTGGGTCCTTTCTGCAAAACTTTGATGGTACTCCTCCAATGTTCACAACCCTTTCATCCTTTATCAGTTGGTGAACTCAACACAGGCTGGGGCCTAGTCACCTCGAATGAGATTACAAGTGTGGCCACAACAATACCTTTTTGAGGGGCATGGGAGAGTAGAAGAGTAATTTGTTAAACCTCTATAAGAACCATCACCGCCAATAGTTAACGGTTTTGGCGCTGGCATAGGCACCTAGGTTAACAGCCGTGGTTAGTTCCTTTGCACCTGCTATTGGTAGCTGCAGTTTGTATATCTTGGTGGCCCAAATTAGCTATGATGCCCACTAATCATGGTTATTAGCACAGGCGCCTAAGGCAACACCAAAATTACCTAGGTGTCCAAAAACTGCTTCAGAGCCAACAGAGCAGCTGACTTCAAGCCACAAATACTTTGGCACATGTCAGCCCTTATGGCAGATGGCCAGGCCAGCCCACTGATGTTTTACAGACGCAGGTTGTTAGTGTTTTTTTTCTCCATGTTTTAATGCTCTGCGGAACATCTGTACACCGAGGCCCACCGAGTATGTCAGCCCTAATGCCGCCCCCTCTTACAGATTGTTATATGTGCTTTACAAACGCAGCATCTGTATCTCACCGCTCTAATCTTTCTGCTTCATTGCAGACCTTAATAATACATTTCACTTCTAGCAAAGCTATTTGTCTGATGCCACAACCTAGTGCTACACAATGTAATCTGCTGGATTAATAAAACAAATCCCGGTAGCCTTTCAACCTTGAAAATCTGATTAAAGATCTGAATGCCATTTGTTTAAAAAAATAAATAAAAAAAGAAAAAAAGGAAAGAAAGTAATTATTTTGTCATAATACGTTGTGAAGCCTTTGTAAACTGTACAGTAGGTTAAACCGTATGACGGGGGTTTGATGCTTTGGCAGGAGAGGGAAAGAAGAATGTGTCTTTCAAAAAATATGCTTTAATTACAATGGAAGAAGAGGCAGAAAGGACTGAACTTAGGAGAGGAGTTTGGTAAAGTTGGCTATACACAAAATGTGCTGCAGGAGGCTGAATTCAACTTAGTGGCTTATTTAAAGGGAACCCGAGGTGAGAGGGATATGGAGGCTGACATGTTTATTTCCTTTTAACTACTATACGACCGCTCCACGCCAATGGGCGTGGCTGCGGCGGCAGCCCCAGGACCGCCTAACGCCAATTGGCGTCAAGTCCTGGGGCTGCACTTTGCAGGAGATTGCGCCCAGGCTGCGCGCGCATATCCTGCTCGGGGGCGGAGCTCCGGCCCGCCTTCAGTCTCCGAGCTGCCGCTCGGGAGACTTTTAGACGGAAAAACCGCCGTCTTTCTAGTAAGTACAGCGCTGCAATCTGCAGCAACGCTGTACTGGGGACAGCCGTGTGACACGGCTGTACCCCTGGCCCACAGGAGGGCGATCGGCTCTCATAGGCTGAAGCCTATGACAACCGATCGTGTCATTGGCTGGCTGGGGGGTGGGAGGGTTTTCAAGGGGGAGAGGGGGGAAAATAAATAGTAGATTTAATGTAAAAAAACAGAGCATAAATATTTATTTAACAAAAAATAAACAATATGGGGGCAATCAGAGCTCTCTGTTGGTGGGGACAAAAAAGAGGAGGGGAGTGGATCACTTGTGTGCTGTGTTGTGCGGCCTTGCAGCTTGGCCTTAAAGCTGTAGTGGCCAATTTAGTCAAAATTGGCCTGGTGTTTAGGGGGGTTTAACACTGCAGTCCTCAATCATAATCATTACCTGGTTGTCCTGCTCTGCCTCTATTACTTTAAAGTGGACCTGGGCTCTTGCAAAGAACAGACTGAACAGTGTTCATTCCATGTAGAAATGCTGTAGAAATCAGCTGCACTGAGATGTGTTTGTTTATTTAGTTACAGCTGAGGGCAACAAATGTGTAATTAGTAGGCATGACTCACTTGTCAAAGCTGGCTGTGCATTAAAAGACAGATGCTTTAACCCTTCCTTTGCTCCCTGAAGAGTCATCCAGTACATTTTCAGGGCTTTTTGAGGATTTCTGTGCATTGTTAGAAATTCTTTTTTCCCCTGATTGTTTTCATACTGTGCTTAATCTTTCAGAGCAGAGAGGAAGTTGCGAGCTCAGATCCACTTTAAGCAGTGATGATGAGGGAAAATGCTGATATTCTTTTCACATTCATTTTCACGAAAATAATGTTAAATTCGACCTTCCATCAAAAATACCATCAAAAATCATTTTGGAATAAGTTCGTGATTTTCTGCACTAAAATGAACAAATTTTCACATTAAAATAAACAACTGTTCACATTTTTGCGGTAAAAAGTAGGGATTCCCATAAGGGAACATCTTCTGCCCACTGTTAAAATAACCCCCCCCCCCCCCCACACACACACACACACACACACGTAGCTCGCAAATTTTTGCCAAAGTCATTTTCACATTGAAAATAGCGTTTTCGTATTGAGAAAATACATTGTTGTAATGAGTATAATGGCAGCTGCGGCGAGCGGCACCGCTGCCACAGCTGCCTCCATGTCTCCGCTCGTTCCTCCGGCGGAGGTGGTCTGGGGGACGACGGCTGCGGCGAATGCTTCTGGCGACGCACCTGTCCTCGTGCCCCTGCCCGTCTTCTCGGCGTGTAGGACGCCGAGGACGGGGCTTTCTCCTGCTCACAGGGTCACTGTCTTGCGCAGGCGCGCGCATAGACAGGACCTTTATTCCAGGAAGAGAGGTGTCAGCTGACCTGCCGGTCGGCTGACATCAGAGGAGTCCCACGGCGCCCAGGATTGGCTGATCCAGGAGGGGCGTGCCAGTGGGGTCTCCTCTGCTTCTTAAGCCTCCGGGCTTCATTCTGCAGGTGTCTGTTGTCGTGAATACTTGCGTGTTAGCGCTCAGACCTTAGACTAGATCCCAGGTGTTGATGCTAAGGATTTCACACCTAGTCTAGGATATTGCTACCTTGCTATTGTTATTTGTTAGACTAGTTCCCGGGTGTTGATGCCAAGGACTTCACACCTAGACTAGGATATTGCTTATCGTATTGATCTCCTGTGTATGACTCTTAGCGATTTCTCTGACTCTGATCCTGCTTTCTGATCCTGTACTTTTGCCTATCTGCCTACCTGTTGCTGAACCTCTGCCTGATTACCGATTACTTTCGTCTCACGATTCTGTACCGATACGTACCTTCCTGTTGCTGAACCTCTGCCTGATTACCGATGACTCTCTTGTCTCACAATCTTGTACCGATACTTACCTCTCTGTTGCCGAACCTTGCCTGCCTGACCATTCTACTCATCAGTGGGCCCTCGCCACTGGTGAGATGTTAGCTACACCAGCTCCTCTGGTGAAGCAGTTCTGCTAGGCTGCAGCACAGCCTTAATTACCTGCTCCTTGGGTAATCTGTCATTGTAGTATTATTGTATCTCTTAGCCTGCAGTACATTCTGAATCACCCGCTCCTCGGGAGATTAAGCCTCTTCAGTTTTGTTCTCCAGCTTGCCGGAGCTTGTACGCTAGTGCACGATTAGTGTACTGTTATTACCTCACCAGCCCCTCTGGTGAGGTCTCATTAAACTATTAAAGTTACGGATGTACCAAATCACTACACACTCTGCTCTTGTCTGCTATACTGGTATTATTGGTGATTCTGCAGATTATTATTATTATTATTATTATTATTTTTTATTTATATAGCGCAAACATATTCCGCAGCGCTTTACAAAGCACAATAAGACGACAAGGGGAACATAGATACAACTAACAGATATACAGCAGAGTTCCAAGCAGCGCAAATATTGTTACAAAGACAGTAAACATTAGGAGGATGACCCTGCCCTTGCGAGCTTACAATCTAATGGGTAGTGGGGGACACACTAGGTAAGGGGGTGGAGGATGGACGAGGCAGTGATTCTTTGTCTCTGATTACATTGTGACAAATAAGTAAATAAAGGACTATAGAATGTTATAAGCTTGTCTGAAAAGGTGTGTTTTAAGAGTGCGTTTGAAGATGTCCAGGTTTGGAGCATGACGTACAGGCTGTGGAAGAGAGTTCCAGATAAGGGCTGATGCTCGTGTAAAGTCCTGGATGCAAGCATGAGAGGAGGTGATCAGCTTAGAGGCCAGAAGAATTTCTTGGGAGGAGCGAAGGTTGCGGGAGGGACAATATCTTGAGATTAGTGAGGAGATGTATGGAGGAGACAACTCGTGGAGGGCTTTGTATGTTAGAGTCAGGAGTTTGAACTGGATCCTCTGGGTAATGGGTAACCAGTGGAGAGAACGGCACAGTGGGGCTGCATCGGAAGAGCGTGTGGAAAGGTGAATGAGGCGGGCCGCTGCATTTAGAAGGGATTGGAGAGGAGCTAGCCTGTTTTTTGGTAGGCCACAGAGCAGGGTGTTGCAGTAGTCTAGGCGGGAGATGATTAAGGCATGAACAAGCATTTTGGTGGCCTCTTGTGTGAGGAAGGGACGGATACGGAATATATTTTTGAGCTGGAAATAGCAGGTGGTGGTTAATGAGGCAATGTGAGGTTTAAAGGAGAGCTCTGAGTCAAGTATAACCCCCAAGCAGATTATGTGCAGATCACACATAATCGGGTATAGCATCTGCATTATTGGTGATTCTGCAGATCACCACATAATCAGACATCTGAGCTACAACACCCAACCGTTACAATTGTATTTTTGCTATATGGCATTATGGCTTATTTTACAGCAAAAATGATAAAAGTTGTTTATTTTAGTGCAAAAATTTGCCAAAAAAGAGCAATAAAATCACAAACTTATTACAGAATCATTTTTGGTGGCATTTTTGCTTGAAAGTCAAATTTAACTTTTTTTTCTTGAAAATTACCATAATGCAAAAAGAATATCGCCATTTTCACCCATCACTGACCATAGTGCTCTTTTCATTACAGCACCCTCCTCTTTAGTGTTTCCTTCATTATAATACCCCACTGTTGCTTATATAGGCCATAACCAGCATGATGTATGATACAATTGACCTGTTCCTTTTCAGATATCAGGATAATTAGCTGCAAAGGGAACAATTGGGCGGGATCAGCTTATCTGTGATCATAGTAAAAGACTGATGCCCCTTATCCTCCTCCTCTATGACTGTTCGTGATAATGGGATGGCGGGAGGAACCTGGGCAGCAACCACAGACCTGATTTGCCTAATAAAACTTAAATGATTCAACCGAAAAAAAAACAACTACAGGAGCCAGCCAGCCAGCCAGCCAGCCGGGTACTTTCAATATATTTACTGCAAAAAGCACAGACATGCAGCACACCAAACATTGTGTACTGTCATATGCATTAAAAAACTGGGAGGCTGAACCAGGGATTTAATAATGTGCTGGAACGAGGAAGGAGAAGAAATTGACTTGAGCTCGGCTGCCTTGCAGGGCTTGTAATTTAAAGGTTTCTGAGCTTCCCGTTTCAAAAGTCACCATTTGTAACAGAGATGAATTAGCCTGCAATCGCTTTGGGAGCAGTGTCATCACTTTACCCCCTGATTCCAACCTCGAATTGCAATTTATTTATGTTTTTGGCAATTTTGTTTGAAAGTTGTGTCAACAGTGGCACGCACTGTTCTATTTTTCATGTCCATGTGTCATTGTGATAAAGTTGCTTTTTTCGATTTGCTTACAAATTATTTTCAGCCCACTCTTGCCCGTTTCTAGATGAGGCAGTTGGAGGCGCGGGCCCAGAATTGTGTAGTTACAGCAGTCTTTGCAGGATAAATAAAGGGAAGACACTGAATACAGAGGACTTCTATAGGAGAAAAATAAAAATGTGGATCTACTTGATCAGCATTTCCATGCCCGTCTACATTTATGCTAGTTAGTCCTGCTTACGCTAGAGTCTGTCTTACTTGTAATATCTGAATGAATATATTTCCCATTATTACCTGTTCTTGAAGGAGCACTGTCATGAAAAATTGTAAAATTTAAAATGCATTTAAGATGTACATTTATCCAAAAATAAAATGTCCTATTTTTTTCCTACTTTGTTGTCACTTAAAGTAGGTAGTAAAAATGTGAGGAATCTCGCTGGGTTTATTAATATTTATTAATATTTATTAATATTATTTATACTATTTATACATGTCAACTTATTACGCAGCACAACAATTTGATGTTCGCTACATCACTGGCCAAGTAGCCAATAGTTTAAATATTGGTAATGTAGTATTTTTTATATTTTACTACAGACTTACTCAGCCCCTTTTCTCACACTAACCCTCTCTTTTAACGCCTTATGCTGGATACACACATTGAGATTTCCCATTTAATTCGGGTAGAGATGGGCCGAACGGTTCGCCGGCGAACGGTTCCAGGCGAACTTTGGGGGTTCGCATTCGCCTGCATCAGGCGAACTTTTGCGAAAGTTCGATTCGCCCCATAATGCTGTATTGAGCAAAATTTTTACCCTCCATTTCACTGTCAGCAGACATGTTATTGTCAAACACACTGCTTTCAGTGCTAGAGAATCCGCCCACCCTCCCTTCAAGCTAGGTCCTTTATACCATTTGACTCAGTTGTCTGCCTACACTAATTAGTTATGGGACAGCTGCTACACACTCTGCTAGGGAAATTTTAATTGGCCTCCTCCCACCTCCCCTTCTACCCTTCTACCTATTCCCTCCTATCGGAGGGAGGAGGGTCTCTTCTGCCAGGGAATTATACTATTTTAAAAACCAGTATACATCATACCATAGCTATGAATCGAACCCAGATCTCACTGTGTGGTGGGCACGTCACCCTAAGCACTGTACCACTACAGTAGTAAGTGAAGCTTGCCTAAAATGTACCATTTATGCTCAATGCAATAGAACCATTAGGTTGCTTAAAGGAGAACTGTAGTGAGAGGTATATGGAGGCTGCCATATTGATTTCCTTTTAAGCTATACCAGTTGCCTGGCAGCCCTGCTGATCTATTTGGCTGCAGTAATAATAATAATAATAATCCAAACATTAGTATAGTCCTTTTCTCCTGTCGGACTCAAAGCGCTCAAGAGCTGCAGCCACAGGGACGCGCTCAAGAGGCCACCCTGCAGTGTTAGGGAGTCTTGCCTTGAACTCCTTACTGAATAGGTACTTGACCTAGCCAGGATTCAAACCCTGGTCTCCCATGTCGAAGGCAGAGCCCTTAACCAGTACACTATCCAGCCACTGTAGTGTGAATCACACCAGAAACAAGCATGCAGCTAATCTTGTCAGATCTTACAAAAATGTCAAACACCAGATCTGCTGCATGCTTGTTCAGGGTCTAGGGCTAAAAGTATTGGAGGCAGAGGATCTGCAGGATAGCCAGGTAACTGGTATTGCTTAAAAGGAAATCAATATGGTAGCCTCCATATACCTTTCACTACAGTTCTCCTTTAAAGGTAACCTTAACTGTGAATGATATGGATGTTTCCTGTAAACAATACCAGTTGCCTGGCAGTCCAGCTGATCTTTGTGACTGCAATAGTGGCTGAATCACACCCTGAAACAAGCATGCAGCTAATCCAGTCTGACTTCAGTCAGAGCACCTGATCTGCATGCTTGTTCAGGGGCTGTGGCTAAAAGTATTAGAGACGCAGGAACAGCAGGAGAGTCAGGCAACTGGTATTATTTTAAAAGGAAAAATCCATATCCTTCTCCGTTTAGGTTCCCTTTAAGGATCTGTAGCATAAAAGCCAACTCACATTGGCTGGGATTTGAACCTGGGTCTCACTGTATGGTGGACAAGCACGCTAACCACTATACCAACTGAAGCTGGCCTGAAATTGCTGGCCTATTTTGTCTGACAAGATTAGCTGCATGCTTGTTTCTGGTGTGATTCACACTACAGTGGCTGGATAGTGTACCGGTTAAGGGCTCTGCCTTTGACATGGGAGACCAGGGTTTGAATCCTGGCTAGGTCAAGTGCCTATTCAGTAAGGAGTTCAAGGCAAGACTCCCTAACACTGCAGGGTGGCCTCTTGAGCGCGTCCCTGTGGCTGCAGCTCTTGAGCGCTTTGAGTCCGACAGGAGAAAAGCACTATACAAATGTTTGGATTATTATTATTATTATTACTGCAGCCAAATAGATCAGCAGGGCTGCCAGGCAACTGGTATAGCTTAAAAGGAAATCAATATGGCAGCCTCCATATACCTCTCACTACAGTTCTCCGTTAAGCAACCTAATGGTTCTATTGCATTGAGCATAAATGGTACATTTTAGGCTAGCTTCACTTATTACTGTAGTGGTACAGTGCTTAGGGTGACGTGCCCACCACACAGTGAGATCTGGGTTTGATTCCCAGCTATGGTATGATGTATACTGGTTTTTAAAATAGTATAATTCCCTGGCAGAAGAGACCCTCCTCCCTCTGGTAGGAAGGAGGAGGGAATAGGTAGAAGGGTAGAAGGGAGGAGGGAAATTAAAATCTCCCTCGCAGAATGTGTATAGCAGCTGTCCCATAACTAATTAGTGTAGGTAGGCAAATGGTATAAAGGACCTTGCTTGGAGGAGGGAGGGTGGGCCCTTCAGCAGTGATGTGTATTTCACTCAATTAGGTGTGGCTCCAGGTATTAGACCTTTTGAAACATGTTTTCTATCATTTTTCCAGTTGATAGAATTTTTTTAAACTTTCAAAGTTCGCCTCCCCATTGAAGTCTATTGCGGTTCGCGAACTTTTTCGCGAACCAAACCTTTCGCGGAAGTTCGCGAACAGGGTTCGCGAACCTAAAATCGGAGGTTCGGCCGATCTCTAGATTCGGGGTTCGATTCGATTATTTCAAACATGCTCGATTAGATTTCGATTGTTTTTTCCGTCGATTTTGCATACTTAACATGAAAAAAACGATCAAAATCCAATCGAGCATGTTTGAAATAATCGAATCCCACGAATCGAGCGGGAAATCTCAACGTGTGTACCCAGCATAACACAACCCCCACCCCTACAGGCAAATACTAACCTTCCCTCTTCTCACTAACCTCCTCTACTAATGCCTATCATCTAACATAACACCCTCCTGAGCTTGGGGTCCTGGAGGGAAGGGGGGAATTTTCTGCAGGGGTTGGGGGGTCAGGAGAGCCCCAGATTAAATTTTCCCCGAGCTCAAATCGAGATTAAACCGACCTTGATTACACTTTGTCAAAAAACGTACATATGACTTCATTAGCAAATATTTCCAGAACTACTCATTCATCTGACATGCAGGTGACCTCTTATTACGAGTAGGACATGTTTTTTTTTTATTATTCCGTCTTCTTGTCACATGTAATTAATTGTTGGGTTTGTTGCGTTGACAAAAGACGTCTTTGCTGACAAATGTGGCATCTCTGCTTTTTTGCTGGTTTGCCCAGAGTCATCAAAGTTTTCCTCCCAAGAAGTAAATGTCTTTTCATTTCATGGATGCCTACTCCATCAGCGGAAAACTTTGAAAGTCAGAAAATAAATTCTGTCACTCGACATTCTCAATGCGGCGAAGTGTGAAAAATATACACGGACATATCCCTCCGTTACTGAGGGGCTTTGTCCTGTCTCTCTGCTAAAAATAAATCTGCCACCTTTTCTGTTGCAACTTCACAGCTGATCATTATAAGCAAATCTCACTTTCCACACTTCTGAAGTTCTTAATGAACAGAAGCACAGGACTAAAGCGCAGGGATTTTCCCTGATTATCTTATCTTGATGCTTCTTAAATTAAACAAGGAAAGATGTTGGTCTCTAGAGAATCTTTCGCACAGGTATTGAAACGCACAGATGCCAGAGAATCAAGTTACGGGACTCGAGAGGAAGATATGATATGAGCTGTTTAGTTCATGCAAGGTGTCAGCTGCCTTGGGCAAGCTTAGGCCTTGTACAAGTAGCTGTATTTTCTGGAGGGCAATAGCCCTTGCAACCGCCTGTGGACCCGGGGCTGTGGGGCCCACTCCTCCCCACTCTCCTTACCCACATGCAGAGTAGCACAGGTAGTGGAGCAATGTTTACCTGTTCCAGCACTGTGGGTCTCCTCCGTGTATCACAGCCGTACACTCGCTGCTGCCATTCGCTGGCTCCTGATCACATAACTGATGTGAGTCACGTGATCGGGAGCTGGCAAATGGCAGTCGAGAGTGTGCGACTGCGATGCATAGAGGACACAATTTTGCAGGGGGACCTCATGGGCTGGATTGTGTAATGGTTAAGGGCTGTGCCTCAGGAGACCAGAGTTCGAATCTCAGCTCTGCCTGTTCAGTTAGCCAGCACCTATTCAGTAGGAGACCTTTGGCAAGTCTCCCTAACACTGCTACTGCCTATAGAGCGTGTCCTAGTGGCTGCAGCTCTGGCGCTTTGAGTCCGCCAGGAGAAAAGCACGATATAAATGTTATTTGTCTTGTCTTGTCTTGTTGCGCACCTCCTGGAAAGTTAAGCTGACCACCAGGGTAGGCTTTGCTTTTAGTTGACTTTTTTTCTGCTTCAGTATTCAGGTTTATTGTGTGTACACAAATCTTATTTTGAATGGCTAAGTTTTGTACAAATTTAGCATTTCCATGTAGAATGAGGGTCACCAAATGAACAGATTGTGTAAAATCTCTCATACTACATAGAAATAGTAAAACTGGCCAGGCAGTCATTGACCAATCAAAGCTGGATGTTCGTACGCACCCTTATTTTACTCCTAGGTTATATTTTCACACCTTATCAATAAAATTCCTTTTAAGCAAGCAAGACAATACTTGGCAAAACAAGCCACCAACAGTTGCCCCTGTGAACCAACCCTTATCAATTTCACCACCTCCATGTAGTATGGGGGCCAAAAGATTTTAAATAATATGAACAGATTATGTAGGTAAGCTCTCATGCAACACGGGAGTTGTAAAATTGGCCAATCACTGGCCAACCCAAATTGGATGTGTCTACCCTAACTTCTTGTGAGTTTGTTTCGGCAAAAGTTTCAGTAGCACTCCACAGAGTACTGGCATCCTTGGAGCATAACTGATTGGTTCATTGCAAATATGTCTTCTTCTGAACATCATAGCTCCCAACAGTCCCTTTTTCAGAGGGACAGTCCCTTTTTGGGAGCCCTGTCCCTTTGTCCCTGTTTCACCCTCATTTGTCCCTCTATGTAAATATATATATTTCTCTACTAAAAATGTGTTTGACTCTAGACTTTATTCCCAACCTTTAAATTGATATATTACTAATTTTAAAATGTTACTATGAAGGAAATGAACTAGGATAGAAAGGACCAGTGTGGTTTGAATTATAAAACAACATGTGTTTCTTATTAAATCTTTATGATATGGGTGACTAGAGGCGTGGTGGGGGTGTGGCAGGAGCGTGGCTTAAGTGTCCCTTTTTCACATCTCAAAAAGTTGGGAGTTATGGAACATTCCTCTGTTAAAGAAGAACTTTATTCACCACTATATGATGGTATAGGTGGAGGTGTGTACTTATGTGACTAATACTCAACCAGAGGTGTATCTAGGGAAAACAGCGCCTATAGCAAACACTGAAATCCACCCCCAGGGAAGGAGTGCACCCCCAAAATATTTTGACTTGTTTTAATTGGTTGTGTCTAAGTTGAGGTGAAGCATGGCCAGTAAGAATGGATTAGCAATAGGTTAGCTTATATGTATTCCCCAAAAAGATGTAACCAGGCAACATAATGTCCCCAGTTAAAAAAATTAGAATCTGTATGGAGAACACCAGTGGCACCCATGGGACATGCCATACCTGCACCCCTTTAGACATGCCTCTGTACTCAACTTCCTGAAGTCCTTCTATATATTTTCTATGGAGTCCCAGCAAGTCACAATTATGTGCATCTACATTGCTAAGCGGCTCTTCAACAAGGGCTTTCGGTTCCTCTACAATAATTAAATGATAATTATAATGGCAATATTTGTATAGTGCTTGTATTTTCCTTTTTTTTTCAAACTACATACATTTGCATACAATTAGCATACATTTAGCACTAACATATAGCATGTTGTTGACCACGCCTTCTTGGGAGCTACAATAGTGAAAAAAATTGTACTTAAAGAGACACTGAAGCGAAAAAAAAATATGATATAATGAATTGGTTGTGTACTATGAATAATTACTAGAAGTTTTGCAGCAAAGAAAATATTCTCATATTTTTATTTTCAGGTATATAGTGTTTTTTCTAACACTGCATCATTCTATAATATGTGCAGATAACACAACACTCAGCATTCAAAATGATTCTTTCAGAGCAGTCTGTGAACTAATGACCTCTCCTCTAGCAGAGAAAAAGTAAATAGTTCAATAACATTTGAGATAATAAAAGTCAAATAACAGCCCTCTCCATGACTTTGAAAGTCCCAGAGCTTAATTGCTTTTTTGCATAGAGATAACAACTGGAGTTTCTTAACTCTTCCTGTACTGGAAACAATTAGACTGATGTATCTGATCTTAATGTTTTATTTCTTAGCTGTACTACACATACAAATCATAATATCATAATTTTTTTTTCGCTTCAGTGTCTCTTTAAACAACAGCCAAAATGTATTCATATCTCTCCAGGTAGACAAGACTGATAACAAACCGATATGTTAATTGTAGTATTGTATTAGACAAGACAAGACAAATAACATTTATATCACGCTTTTCTCCTGGCGGACTCAAAGCGCCAGAGCTGCAGCCACTAGGGCGCGCTCTATAGGCAGTAGCAGTGTTAGGAAGACTTGCCTACGGTCTCCTACTGAATAGGTGCTGGCTTACTGACCAGGCAGAGCCGAGATTCGAACCCTGGTCTCCTGTGTCAGAGGCAGAGCCCTTAACCATTACACCATCAAGCCTAGTACACGGTACAATTTTATATCAGATTGACGAATCGATACAGTAATTTCTGAGTGGTCCAATCAAATTGCGAACGATAACGCAATCAATTTTGGGTAGTTATCAATGGAAAATCAATTGCAATATCGAACAGGAACAGTTTGGACATTAACACACGATGCAACCAGGGGTATAACAATAGACCCTGCAAGGGATGCAGCCGCAGGAAGTCCAGAAGCCACAGGGGGCCCCGTCCTGAAAGACTGACAACTAATGGCAAGGAGAAAAAAAAAAACCTTCGGCTCTCTGCACAATTGTTCTAATGACATCTGCTTAGCCACTGATAAGGAATCATACAAAGTTTTGCAGACAAAGGTTTGGAGACAGTCCCTATTCAGTGTGCAATGGGGTCTTCTGTGCAGTGCCCACACCCAACCTCTCTACCCCTCCCCAAGTGCTGTGTACTGCAGTGATGCTGGATGCTCCATCAATAAGCTGAGGCTGGGAGCACACTCGGCTGTCGGTTTTCAGTATTCCTGGTGTGCACACCATGTATGTCTGTGTCTGTTTTATCACAAAAGCTAATGTAATTGAAAAATTATATTCGAGAAAATATGTGCAGCAGATTTTGGTGGAAGCGGCCCCATCCAAAGTTTTGCAGGGGGGTGCAGTGATTTCTAGTTATGCCCATGGATGCATTTTCTTATCAGATTACCCGTCAATCTGATGGAAAATTGTATCGTGTGTACGAGGCTTTAGAGATTATTTGGGACTTATTTGGCATACTTTATTTATCTTACATAGGCACTTATGCACATCATGCACCCTGCTGTACACAACTTTCAAATCGTCTTTTAATTTTTTTTTGCAGAGATTGAAAAAATTCAGAAGGGAGAAGATGCAGACAGCACTGAAGACCAGTATATTGACGTAGTGATAAATAAGAACATGAAATTGGCCCAGAAAGTCCTAATTCCTATTAAGCAGTTTCCAAAAGTAAGTGGTGCATCCAGTTTAGAAAGGGTCCTTTCACATTGTGCACCTTGTGCTGTGACACTATCGCAATGCTAGTGAAAAGCTGTGCTGCCCATTAAATATACAGAGCAACTATACAGTGAAGCATAAAGTACAATGAGCGTATGCTTCACCGTCACTAAATGTGCATGTTGTTACGATGTATTACTCTATCGGAACCCACCTCACCATACTCAATGTGAAAACACCACCTCGCTGTGATGAAATGATATTGTACGTTGTGTCCAGAATGCAACAGGCACAGCATGAATGGACCCTAACACATCTATCTGTTGTTCGTTAAAGGATTGGATGCTGTATATATTTGTTTTTCATCTGCTCAGTACTTCCCTTTAGGATCGTTTTTAGCACTTTAAAAATTGAATAATGTCGCTAATTCTAATGGGGTAGAGTAAGTGTTTTTTCAATCACTCAGTGGTGATCGTAATCTGCTAATTATGATAATGCGAAATTTTCACAATTATGGTCATATGTAAATATGATTTGGACAGTTTAATTGATTTTTCTGTCATCTTTTTGTAATTTTGCTTAATTTCTGTGTAATTTCACAGTAAACACAAAGCCCCCATACATAACCACTTAACGACCGCCTACGCCGATAGGCGTCGGCAGGTCGCAAGTGGTTTCCCATGGAAACGCCTTTCCATGTCAGTTCACGGAGGGTGTCTCCGTGAACATTCTGCGAGCCGCCAATCGCGGCTCGCAGGCTAAATGTAAACACGCGGGGAAGAAATCCCCGCTGTTTACATCATACGACGCTGCTGCCGTCCTGTGCCGCCCATAGGAAGGAGGGGAGGGAGGGAAGCAGAGGGAGGGAGGAAATCGCTGTGGAGGGGGGCTTTGAGGAGCCTCCCCTAAAAAACACAGATAGCCGGCGGCGATCAGACCCCCCCCCCAGCAGGACATCCCCCTAGTGGGGAAAAAAGGGGGGAAGTCTGGTCGCCCTGGCTGCAACCAGATCTGTGCTGTGGGCTGGAGAGCCCACGCAGCACAGATCAGTGCAGAATAGCCTGGTCCTCAAGTGGTTTTTCTCAAAATCGACAAGGTCTTTTTGACTTGTTCCCACTCTACTTACATACGTAGCAATTTTGGTAACAACAATGACACGTATGGGGGCTTTGCTATTAACAGCTAAAGTCTGTACACAATTACGTGACAATTAATTCAGTGAAATTGCAAAATGATGGATCCTGATCATGTTTACAAACAAAATTATTTACAATTTTTCCCAAAATTCAGTATCACAATTTTGCCTAGTAATTGCGAATTATGATGCAAAATTACGATTTTGCTAAATTTGTGCTCATTTCTACGAACACTTCATTCACCTTTTTGACCTAGGTCAATGGCCACAATAGAGATACAAGATCAATAGAAGAACATGGAGGTTCTTCTCTTGGTTGAACAGCTACTTGCCATCCAACGTTTGGTTCGGTCAAATAGGCTTACAAAAAAATCAACAATCTCTTTGCTGATTGCTTCGTATTTACAAAGTTTTCATTCCCCCCACTCCCCCCTTTACTCATTTACGAGTGTTATGCCTCTATCAAATAATTTTCTTTAGTTCTTCTTAACCTTCCTGGCGGTATCCAGTTTTAGATGCTGCGTCCGCTGGAGGATTTTTTACAATAAAATTTGATTTAAATGCTTAAGCTAGCATTTTGCTAGCTAACTATGGCCCCCAAGTCCCCCGCCACCGCTCTGATGCACCGATCGCCACGGCAATATTTACCCATCTGCGATCCCGCGAGAGCCGCAGCTTCACCATTTAGCTTCAGTCATCGATGTCATGTGCAGTCCCGATCCTCCCCATAACGAAGCCTGGAGCTGATTGGGAGGCTGCACCATCGCGGGATCCCTGGGGGATACGTTTAATGGCGGCAATCGGGGTTGATCGGGGGAGAACGGAGGGACTTGGGGGGCATGGTTAGCTAGAAAATTTCTAGCTTAAGCATATAAATCAAATTTTATTTAAAAAAATCCTCTGGGGGCCATGTGATCCTTTCCGGCGGCTAGCCCGAACGTAGGTTGGACTTACCGCCAGGGAGGTTAAAAGTGAGTGAAGAAGCATATATAGAGCATGTAGGCATGGCACACACTATTGGTACCAAGAACTGAGGGCACTTCTTTGTAGCATCTCTAGTGTTCTCCATATAAACTCCTCAACTCTCCCCAAGTAGAAGAAACCGGGAAATGGCCAATACTATTAAAGAAGCATCGATGTTATGTAATTATTTATTTTGCTTTTACAGCTGTCTGCAACCTTAAGTTAATTTTTGTTTTTCTCTTTGTCACTGTGCAGTTTAACTTTGTCGGTAAACTCCTGGGCCCACGTGGTAATTCCCTGAAAAGGTTACAAGAAGACACTTTGACGAAGATGTCCATTCTAGGAAAGGGTTCCATGAGGGATAAAGCCAAGGTAATTACCCCTATTATTCAAAATAACTGACCCCGGTTGTTTCAGATCACAAGACATTCCAGGAGAGGGAAAGTCTATTTTTCCATTAAATGAAGACATCTGCATTTTACTAATAGTGGTATTTATGTTGCTTTACTATGGTCAAAGAAAACATGTGGTAGTTTCAGATGGAAATGTTGGGGTTGAACTTGATGGTGAGCATATGGGCCTGATCCACCTACTGCTGGTAATATTGTCATGTACCCATGCACCATGGGTCGTGCTTATTGCACAATGGCTGGTACTCTGCTGCTGTTAGTACTAGCAATATTGTCATGTGCTGCCTGCGCAAAACAACCAGCAGCATGTGAATTGCGTCCTATGCTACTATGAGGTTGAAACTAAAATGTTGACTGGCTGGGACTACAGCTTATTGCATTGCAATTAAAAATTTATTTACTCTTTAGTGGAGGGAGAAGGAAAAACAGATCCCCTTCTATTCTAGAGCTCCCTCCCCACCCTTGGTTGGCAAGTAGTGATGCTCAGGGCCGGTTCTAGCTCCATTGGGGCCTCGGGGCAAAAGTACCTCGGGGGCCCTCTTAACCACCCACCACTACCACCTCACCACTGTGTTGCCGTAGGCAGTTCCACCCCCCCCCCCCCCCCCAGTATTGGTAGCAAGCCTGAAGTCCCCCCCCCTGTCAATTTGAGGGTTAATGCAGGCTTAAGTCCAAACCACCCCCCATTCCTTTAAGGGATATGTAGGGCAGGCTTGAAGTCCAAACACCCCCCCCCCCCCTCCCCCACATTTATATGGATGGCAGCCAGGGTCGAGAACATTCCTACCCACCCCCCACTAGAGCGGTGAGAAAGTCAGCTAAGCCTGACAGCCCTGACTCACCAGAACAGAGTCAGGCAGCAGGCACATCCAATTCCCCCATGGTCCGGTCCAGCCAGCTACGTCAAGTGCTTCTTCTCCTTGCAGGCATGGACACACTGATGTGACGTCCATACCTATGGCTGGCCGCGTGTATGTAACACATGCAGACAGCCAGCTAACCATGGAGACCAGGACACTATTGTCAACACCGCCAGGAGGAGGAATCAGGTATGTATGT
This sequence comes from Hyperolius riggenbachi, assembly GCF_040937935.1. Classification (NCBI taxonomy): domain Eukaryota; kingdom Metazoa; phylum Chordata; class Amphibia; order Anura; family Hyperoliidae; genus Hyperolius; species Hyperolius riggenbachi. The sequence continues at coordinate 426,821,621 of NC_090650.1, forward strand.
AGCGTCGACTCCTCCCCGACTCGCGTCATTCCCCTCCACACACACCGGTATACAGCTCAGGGCTAGACCACACGCAGGCAAAGCAATCAGCAGCTTCCACGGGCTGGGGGACGCACCATCTTTGGCTGCCATTGGCAAAGGGGGCCCGGGGCCCCCAGGGACTCTGGGGCCCCAGGGCAATTGCCCCCTTTGTCTTACTTATAGCGCCAGGCCTGGTGATGCTCATGCCTAGAATTCATGGAGAAGCATGTGATTTGATTAAACAGCTAATAGATTTGCAAAGCTCTGATTTGCTGTGATCACATCCTGCTTTACCACGTGATCATGACTAGCAAATCAGAGACTTACCTATATATCTATCACCTGACCAAACTGATCACATGTTTCTCCATGAGGTATCCTAGACATGACCATCACTATTGGCATGGGGTTTCTTTGAGGAAATTTCTGTGTCTGGTTGGGAGCCCCATGAGTGTAGTTCAGTTAGATTTGTTCTTGTTAGTGATGAAAATTGCTTATGTACAGCTAACGTACTGCCCAGTTACTAGATCCGTGCAATAATGCATTAACCACTTCCCTTAGAAAATAATATGGAGAAGCCAGTGCTAACAAGAAGTCCACTTCTTACTTGGACCAAGTAAGGCCATCTTCCATCTTATACATGCGATTTCATCATGACCTGAGTGTGATAGAATATACACATGCAACAACTTTTATGCTTAAAGGAATACTGTAGGGGGGTCGGGGGAAAATGAATTGAACTTACCCGTGTCTTCTAATGGTCCCCCGCAGACATCCTGTGCCCGCGCAGCCACTCACCGATGCTCTGACCCCGCCTACGGTTCACTTCTGGAATTTCAGACTTTAAAATCTGATAACCACTGCTCCTGCGTTGCCGTGTCCTCGCTCCCACTGATGTCACCAGTGCGGTCTACACCTGCGCTGTACGCTCCTGGTGACATCAGTGGGAGCGAGGACACGGCAACGCAGGCGCAGTGGTTTTCAGACTTTAAAGTCTGAAATTCCAGAAGTGAACCAAAGGCGGGGCCGGAGCATCGGTGAGTGGCTGCATGGGCACAGGATGTCGGCGAGGAACCGTTAGAAACTCCGGGTAAGTTCAACTCATTTTCCTCCGACCCCTACAGAATTCCTTTAAATTGAGTGTATGCAAAATGGTCACATGCTTATACTGTACATCTTGTTAATCTGCATGTTCAATGTGATGCGCTGTTGTGTCAGTGTACTCTATTGTAGTTTACTAGTTGCTTCTAGGGATGAGAGTACCGATCTTGCAGAGCTCTGACTTTTGCAATGAAGTTAAGAGGCAGAATTCACACAAATTCACGCTATTCGGACATGTGCGTTTGAAACATTATGCAAATCTTTATTTTGCATAAATCCTGACAAATGTTTTCTGATCATATTTAAGGTACGGTACATGAATAAGAAAATTTGATGCAAAAATGTGAACGTTTGGGCCCAGTGAGGCAGGGATGTATTCTGCTGAGTATTGGCTAATGAGGGATTCTTCCACAGTGATGTCTTGTTGCTAAGCATCATAACTGTAAGACCCCTCAACCAAGCCCATTTAATGCTAGGTACACACCATACAATTTTCTAGCAGACTTGCCTGCCAGATCAATTATTTCCAACAGGTCCAATCTGAATTTAATTCGATTTTTCAATTTTACGATCGCTTTTTAAATCATTTTTCAATCGGTTTTTAATTGATTTTCATTGAATTAAACGAAAATCAATCGGAAAAAAAACGATAAAAAAAAATCAGAAAATTGAAAAATCGATCGAAATTCAGATCGGACATGTTGGAAATAATCGATCTGGCAAGTAAATCTGCCATAAAATTGTATGGTGTGTACCGAGCATAAGAGCTCTCATTGGTTGGATAGATCCCCCTGGTAATTAGAAGTTAACAATGAAACCTTGGTTTTCTCACGGATAGTAAGATAACACACTCTTGTTTACTGTTGCAGGAAGAAGAGCTCAGAAAAAGTGGAGAGGCAAAATATTTCCACCTCAATGATGACCTTCATGTGCTCATTGAGGTCTTTGCACCCCCTGCAGAAGCTTACGCCAGGATGGGACATGCTTTGGAAGAAATTAAGAAGTTTCTCATTCCTGTAAGTGTTTTCAAAGATTTAAATTGTAACTATTTTTGATAGGTAATGCGTTTACGCCAATGAGAGAACAGCATTCTCTGAAACCAAGAAACTGGACCAAGACTAGAGCAAAAAAACCCTATTCATTGGGATTCATTGGGATAGGCCAGCCAGAAGGGCACCATCACCTAATCTATAGTGGTAGCAGTAAAATCTGGACTCCCAGTTGCTACACACTTTCGGTCCAATGGACACAGCATGGAAGATCTTCGTGTCACTGCCCTGAAGGGTGGCTTCAAAACGTCAAATGATCGATTAATAGCAGAAACAAAATTTATAAATCGGTTCAAAGCTGTGGAGAAGGGTTTGAATAAAGACAACAACTTTTTATATTGGTATGAGGCTGATGATATTTGAACTTTCTCAGCCATTCTAGCTGAACTTGTGAACTAAGAATTTACGATACCTCTGGGTCAATCCTAATCCCAGGTCTGTGAGCAGGGAGTAAACAAGGATCCTTATCTCAGCTAACAACCTCTAACCCCATTTAGATGGTCTGTTTGAATTAAGGCATCTTAATGACATGTATTTATGCTTGAAAAAAATATCTGTTTTCCCTTTTGATGTTGCATGTATAAAGCTGTCTGTACCACCAGCCTGCAAACTAACAGGATATAAGCCCGACGAAGGCTGCAAGGCCGAAAGCTTGCTTATTTTTATTCATTTCTAGTTAGCCAATAAATGGTATCATCCTGATTTATAACTTCTTGCTAATCTATAGTGATGATCGTAATCAGCAAAATTACAATTTCACAGCATTTTCACAATTACGCCTATACGTAATTACGATTTGCAAACTAAATTGATTTCATAGTCATTCATAATTTTGCATACAAATTTGTGTAATTTTTGCGAAATTTTGCGTAATTTTGTGCCAACTTTGGAGGTTAATAGCAAAGCCCCCATACATGCTATTGCTACCAAAATTGCTACATATTTTAAAGGGAATAGTGGGTACAAGGAAAAAAAAAGAATTTCCCAAATAAACCATATGTTTTTTGAGAAAATCGATTTCAAAAATTCAAAGAAAAAATGGTTTTTAAACTTGGAAAAATGACAGTTTAAAAAACATTTTTCTTTGCATTTTTAAAATCGATTTTCTCAAAAACTACAATGTCTTTTTGAAAAATTATTTTGGGGGGGGGGCTTTGTTATTAACTGCCAAAGTCGGAACGAAATTTTGCAAAATTGTGCAAAAATTACTCGAAGAATTATGCGAGATTATGAAATACTACTATTACATACAAAATCAATGATGATTTCCCTGAAATTTTGCATTACGATTACAATGCAAAAATGCGAATTTCTATGCGAAATTTCACAAATGCAAAATTTCGGCCCATAACTGCTAATCTATAAGGGGGGCTCAGTGCCTTTTCTGCTAGTAGGTGTTTAGCAAGGACTCAAAAGAGTGGTGCTGGAGCTGAGATTTCTTACTCACTAGACATGTTCAAATCCAAAAATCAGATCTCACACATTTGGAAACTCGCAGGGGGGCCGTGATTAACACTGCAATAGTGTGCCCACCAGTTTCCACCATGGCAATTGCTTGCATTGTGATTATTACCAGAGCACAATCGCACTGCCTGCTGGAACTTCTGTATGGTATCATTGGTATGGCCTATGGGAACACAAAAAAAAAAAAACGGCATAGCAAGCTCAGTACTATGCAATGTTCATGTGATTTCCTCATGTGGTGTGAAGCTCCGCCCCTCATCTCCCTAAAATCGCAAATGTGTTTCACGTAATGATGATAGCATAAAAAATAATGATGCAACACATAAATAATTGCATTTTTGAACCACACAAAACAAAACTAATTGAATTCTGAATGTGAACTTTTTTGTGATTAAGAGATCTATTTTTATTTTTTTATTTTTTTTGCATTCCTCTTCTATATCTTTTTCTTTCATTCTTTTCAATTCCTTCCTCAAACCTCCACCCATCTTCCTTTTTTTGTCTATGTCACTTCTTTCTCTCCTCTCCCATTCCCTTTTCCTCTTCTTTTATTTTTATTACCTTCTCTTTCCTCCTCTCCCTCTCTCCTCTTTCACCTACCTTTGACCTTCTTTACCACATTTGCTTTCTTCTCTCCGCCCCTTCCTGCTTGCACTCCTCCCCCCCTCCCTATGGCGCTTATATCCATTCCCATTGTCTTTCTTCCCTTGCTTCTTCCCTTGCTTGGGGTTTCGCATTCTGTTTTTGGGCTATATAAAGTATTGTTTTGTATTTTTGATTACTTTAGCTGATATATGATTCAAGTGGTTTACTTCATTTGCGTAAAATGTTGTTTTATATGATACACATATAGCTGCTCACCCTATTCATAACACCGCTTAATGTTCATTGTGTTTCTTAACGGCACATGGTTCTTTAGGTGATCAAATTATTTGAAGCATGTTTATGACCGGCTTACGCCCATATTCAGTAGGCCTCCTCCCTGATGGACATTATGTTATGAGTAAGCAGGCTATTTACATGTAGAATGTAATGTTTGTTCCTTCCATCACTGTTATTGATGTAATAAAGCCTCTGGAATACAAGATTCTCATTCAACGCAGTCATCCTTTTTAACTTAATGTGCTTGGTGTGCTATTTATAGCGAGCTGGATGCACTTCTTGCTAAGGGCCTCCTGTTCTTGGTTTGCATTGCTGGTATGGGCATTGCAGTCAAAGCCCAGCGCTAAGGCGGGAGGTGTCATGACAACGAGCCTGCTTGTGTTTATGGCAGCGTTGCAGTGCAAGTGTGACTTTCTTTTATCTGGTTTTGAAGTAAGATTAGAAGAATAAGCATAAATGAAAAAAGTTGCAGTAGTGAGCCTTATACCAAGATGGAATAGGTTAAACAGAAAACGTTACCAAGATTTGAACTTCATCCCAATCAGTAGCTGATACCCCCTTCCCCATGACAAATCTTTTCCTTTTCTCAAACGGATCATCAGCGGGCTCTGTATGGCTGATTTAGTGGTGAAACCCCTCATACTGTATGATGTCAGTGCCTCACAGCACTGAGGTCCTGACATCACACTGTGGGAGCCTTGCTGCCAGGGATGAGCAGAAACTACGCCAGTGCGAATTTACGCATCGTAGTTCGCATCTACGCATCGTAGTTCATAGGTGAAGTTTCAAAACTACGCTTACGAATTTACGCGTAGCGAAGTACCGCTACGCGTAGCTTACGCCCACTATGCGTAGTTAATATGTGTATTGCGTAGTGAACTACGAATGCGTTACTCGCGTCAATTTTTTCGCATGCGATTGTATGCATACAAATTTACGCATTGGAAAGGGGAATGTACGCATAGAAGGGTTTCCAGTAAATGCATTTATAAAGAAATGAATGCGTACAATTTTCTGCATACAGGCATAAGTATCCGCATACAATACGCTTCGCACTACGCGTAATTGCGTATTTTAACACGTATTCTACGAAATGCATACGAAGCGAATATTTGTTTTCGAAGCCGTAGTTTGGCGAAGCGTAATTGCGTAAAACTACGCGTATTTCCAGCGTAGCAAAGTTGGCTGACTACGACCATCCCTGCTTGCTGCATTGTGGGAAATAACAGCTGTTTCCAACTGCCACAAATGCAAGCAGCATCTCCGTAAAGTGACATCACCTGCCAGCAGTAAAAATGTCACCATGTGATAAATGTAACAATGTAAATCAGGGAGAGGAAAAATTGTACAATGGGAAATGCGGACTAAATCATTTATACATAATTTTTGTAAAAATGAAGCACTTTTTTATTACATTATTTTCACTGGAGTTCCTCTTTAACTCTTATGGCTATAACTTGACATTTTCTTGCTTCTGTTTTGCTTATTTTCCTCCAAAATGCTGTACTCAGTCTCGGCACCTGTTAACAGCACATAAATCGACCTGAGGAAGTGGCTTACACTGTGAAACGCGTTGATGAAATAAAGTGTCCAATAAAAGTTTTGTATTCTTTTGAACTACATTTCAGTAGAAGACTACTTATTTAAGGTCTACTTATTTGAGGTAGAATCAGAATATAATTTGGATAACTTGTGTAATGATCTGCGCTGCTGTCTGCACTGGCAGACAGCTGTTTGACCATTTTTTAGGTCTGAGTGCTGCAGGTCTCTGGAAAAGAGACCTGTCTTCACTCTGCAAGTTGCAGAGCTGCTGTTCTGGGGAGGAATTTGCATACACTTGTCATGCAAATTGCTTAGCTGCTTCCTTTGATGGCTTGCAGTATAAATACAATTTCTTCCCAGAATTCCCTGCTGGTCATACTGGTTTGTTTCTGCTTACTTACCTGGAGTGTCAGCCTTTGCAAATCGTTTGCTAAGATTATCTTAGAGTAATTCCTTCTAGCGTAGTCAGATTGCATTATCTTTTTTGCCTTGTACTGTCTATCAGTTGCGATTGTCTTGTCGCCAGCGGCGGTCGACAGGAAATCATACTGTCTGTTGGGATTGCATTCGCCCTAGCGGTAGTGGCGGTGGTTCCTTCTGTCTGGGAGTGTAGGCCAGAGCAGCGGTTGCTACTGGCTACTCCTTCTGTCTGTCTTGTCTGGAGAGAACACTTGCTGTAGGCTCGGTGAGGCAACCGTTTAGCAAGTGTTCACATTCTCTTTTCGATTTTGTGTTACATCCATTAGTTAGGGTTGGCGTGCTTTGTCTCTGTTGTGCTTTTCGTGTGGAGACCGTGCCATTAGCGTGCTTTGTCGCTGTTGCGCTTTTCGTGCAGTGACCGAGCTTAGCGAGTGCGTTTGTTATTTTCCTTGGCGTTCTGATCATTGTTATTTGCTGTGTCTTTCTTGCTACATTTGTGCTCTGTCTTACTCGGCCTTGTGTCACTGTTGGCAATCGCCACTCTTGCGATTGCATTCCCACTGCTTTTCCGCTGTTGTGTGTTCGCCGTCGCCGGGTGGCGACTGGATTGGTGGACACACATACATTCTGTCTCTGTGCTCACTTTCTCTCTACAGGGGCATTGCACCAAAGCTGGGTTCTGTAATTTTTATACGCTTGTGGAAGACTTTCGCAGTGTCAGCGCACATCTTGTGCGCTGACCACGGAGATAATTCCGCAATCGTTACAACTTGGTTATTTTGGTTTTACGCAAAGTTTACAGTTCTTACACTATGCAATACACCTGCGGCTTTTAATAGAAAAAAAAAATAGTAAGGGTATAGTTTTGTTCTGCAAAGTATTTTGTACTGCAATTATCAAAGCCATGACATCATCAGTGACTGTCTGGTTCAGTTCATACAAAAGAAGATGAAAGGAGTCAGTTGTAACAAAAACTTCCAGGCATAGGAACAGCTTATTCCCTCAGGCAGTAGCCCTGCTTAATGCAAACCCAGGCAAATCCATCCAGCACAAACCGCAATTTTGAAACGCGTACCTATTAAATGGCCGCCGGGAGATTTGGAGCAGGGTAAAGCCGATAAACCCTAACTCCATAACCCTGCTCCTGCAGAAGTCCCGGCGGCGTTAATTACTATTCCTCCTCCAGGGCGCCATGGATAGTGGGAGAAAGATGTAATTCAGCTTCCAGCTATTGCTGGCGGATGAATTACAGTGTTTCTGTGGTAATTTAGACTCCGTCTTTTGATGGTGCTCAAAATGACTCACTGAGCGCTGCTATAGCCGTAATTGCTATTACGGCCTATGGTGGCTGCCTGGGACTTGAAAGCATTACAGCACAGAACTGAAACTGGAACATGAATGCTCCTTATCCTGATTTCCACTATGTTAACTGTCATACTGCCCTTGATCTGTAATATCTATATTGTTCCTGCTCAAATCCCATTGTCTGTGTCCGTTAAGCAACAGTTAAGTCAAACTTCTTAGGGCCCGTTTCCACTTGTGCGGTGGGAATTGCCGCGGTAAAAATTCGCATGCGGGTGCGAAATTCGCATGCGGTTGTATGCAAATTTTCATGCGAACTCGCATGGATGACGATGTATGCGAATTTAACCACGGCAGTGCCTGTGTGCAGGGCCAGTTCAAGTAACAATTGGGCCCTAAGGCAAAATTAGCCTGGGGGCCCCCCCAACAGACACCCCCCGGCCAAAAAGGCCCTTTGTTGCTGCCAAATTTCCCTCCTGGGCCCCTGAGCTGGCTGCTGACCCTCCCCCAATCACCTCCCAACTTAACAGACTCTGCAGAGTCCCTGGGGAGCAACAGTTAAGATGGGTGGGGACAACTTGGGGGCCTCTACAGGCTCTGGGGCCCTGGGGCAATTGCCCATTTTTTCTTATGGTAGCTCTGGCCCTGCCTGTGTGCTTTTCCATTGATTCCATGCGAATTCGCATGAAAATTTGCCTACCAAAACCGCATGCAAATTCCCTATTAAATACATTGTATGCGAATCGCATAGCGGTATGCGGTATGCGAATTCTGATGGCTCTGCCGTGCAGATTTTTTCTGCACAGAAAAACGCAAAGGAATCCTGACAAGTGGAAACAGCCCCATCCACTTGTATTGTCTATAAGAATCTGCATGCAGGAAACGCATGCAGATTCGCTCTAGTGGATACGGGCCCTTATAAGAGGAAACTTATTTGGCCAAATAAAATGATTCCGATTTAGAACTTTAATAAAAAGTCACACTGATGAGTGCTGACAACAACAGATGTACATTTCATGTGATGAAAGAGTTTATTCGTCTAATTAGGATTCTGGCTGAAGGCTTTTGTTGCTGATATGATTAAGTGGGAACAGGTCAATCCATCTGTCAGGACTTCACTGCGGTGTATGTCCCCATTTGTTAGATTTTTCTCTCACAGAGAGAAAAGTCAGAGGTCACCTCCTGCAACTACTATCACTTTTTTGTTTTATATTATTATTTATTTTATTTGTAGAGCACCAACTTATTATGCAGTGCTGGACAATAAACAAGGTTACTGATAACAAAACAGAACGGACGAATACTTGATCATGTATCCCTGGAGGACATTTAATTACGAGGCTGGGCTCATGAAGTCAATGAAGTGGTGATCAAGTATTTGTCATTGAATGGGATCAGTACAAGATCAACCAAGAGACACAAGGCAGAGGACTCTGCCCAACGGCTTGCAATCTAAGGAGGAGGGCACACTAGGTAGGAGATGATGTGAAGTTAGTGGAGTTTAGGGCATTGATGAGGGACGGTAGGCCAACAGGAAAAGATGTGTTTTAAAGGCTTGCTTGAAGGTGTTGAAGGAGGGGGCCTGGTGGTGGGGGGAGGGTGAACGGGAGTTCCAGAGTGTAGGTAAAACTCTAGTGAAGTTCTGGAGTCTAACAAATGAATTATTTTAAGGATTGAAAGGTTAACGTTAGAGATCTCACCTTAACGTAAAGACAGAAGAGTTAACTTTAGGTTTGCCTGAGGTAAAATGTTTCCTGAATACTACATGCCTTATCACCATGGTAACAACTCTAGAAGAGTTATTAAAGACAGGAGATAAGATGATAATTCACTAAGATCATGCTGGAGATAATAAGACAAGAGAAAACGTACCACCACCACACAGTGAGAGAGTTATCTTATCTCTTCACTCCTTAAGTTACCTCCTCTCTAGTGAAGTTACCTCCTCTGTAGTTATTTTTACATGCAGTTAACTATCAGCCTGTCTAATTTTGTAGTACTCTAGAAACGTTATTAAAGACAGGAGATAAGCTTAGTGAATGGAGACCATTGCCTGTATCATGAACCCCTTGTTTGTTTTCCTACTTTGTACAGTGCCACAGAAGATGTTGGCATTTTATAAATAATAATAATAATCCACTTCCTCTTGCCTGCATGAATGGATGCACTGCTGAGGGAATGATTGCTATAATATCCAGTTCGGCCTTTCTGGACGAGCTTTCTCGTCCAGAAAGGCACTGCTGCTTTCAATGCGTGGTGCGCGTGATCGGGCGCGTGCCCGCGCGCGCACCCGCCGCCCGCCGCTAGCCCCCCGATCAGTGAATGGGAATATAATTCCCATTCACCAATATAACTTCCCTGCAGAAATACCGACGCTTTCTCTCCAGAGAGCGTGGTATTTCTGCCCCCAGGAAACAACTCCTCTGAATTTTGGTTCCTGGATGCGAGATCGTTCGCATCCAGGACTTTTCTCACTGTGGCCATTTTGTGGCCAAATAGTAAACTGCACCCACATACATTTTTAATTAAAGAATTTGCTTATTTTACATGTAAAATAAGCAGTTTCCCTACCACACCAAAAATTACCCACATACATTTTTTATTAAAAAAATAAATAAAAAAAATACAATTAAAAAAAAAACCAAACAACATAAATAGTTACCCAAGGGTCTAAACTTTTTAAATATACATGTCAAGAAAGTATGTTATTATATTTAATTTAAATTGAAAAAATGCACCTTTATTTCTAAATGAAATATCGGCACCATAAATTGTGATAGGGACATCGTTTAAATGGTGTAATTAACGGGACAGATGGGCAAATAAAATACATGGGTTTTAATTACGGTAGCGTATATTAATTTCAAACTATAATGGCCAAAAACTGAGAAATAATGTTTTTTTTTCATTTCTTTCTTAATCTCCCTGTTAAAATGTATTTAGAAAAAAATAATTCTTAGCAAAATGTAGTACCCAAAGAAAGCCTAATTAGTGGCGGAAAAAACAAGATATAGATCAATTCATTGTGATAAGTAGCAATAAAGTTATAGGCGAATGAATGGGAGGTGAACGTTGCTCGGATGCATGAGATTTTCGGCACTGCGGCGCTGAACCGGATATACAAAATAATGGATAAGTTATCCATATACTCAAAATAAATTTTTAGAAAATACTAAACTCCCCAAAACCCAAAATGTTATCAAATAAAAGACAAATAAAATAAAAGACAAAGATACAGGAACATGAATAATGGTCAGTCTTAAAGAGAACCCAAGGTGAACCTCAGGTCAAAAATAAATACTTACCTAAGAGTGAGGAAGTAGGGATGGTCAGAATTGCCAATTTCCACTTCCGCCATTGTCGATTACCACTACCGATTCCGCTTTCCGTAACCAATTTCCGCAATCCAATTCGGATTTTCGCTGAAGCTTTGCAGACTTTAACATCAGTTTTCTCAAAAACTACAAGGTCTTTTTGAAAGATTTTTTCCCCTCTTATTCTTACTATTCTGCTTAACATACGCTGACAATTTGGTGTTTCTAGCACCTATGGGGGCTTTGCTATTAATATCCCTAGTGGTATGATTATTTTGGGATTTTAGGATCTGAAAGCGATGCAGTTTTTTCACAAGCTTTCAGACCCGAAAAATCATATCACTAGATAGATCTGCGGAAGCCCTGCAAATTACTCACCTCCCATGAACCCAGCTCGGGGTTACCACTGTGAGCTGCGGATTTCCGTCTCGAGCCTGACTCGGGATTACAGCTAAGGAGGTTAACCTCTAAAGTCGGCGACATACCGTATATTGGTAATGCGGATTTTCCGCATTTTACATTATAGTCAATGGCCATCGATTTAGTGGTTGATAGCAAATCCCCCGTAGATGCTAGAAATTTTCAGGGTATGTTATGCAGAAGAGTGAGAAAAAGAAAAATCTTTCAAAAAGAACTTGTAGTTTTTGAGAAAATCAATGTTACAGTCGGGGGAAATTTCCACAATTTCTTTAAAAATGTCTGTGATCTCTGCGAAAATCTATCTACCACACTTATATCACCCCATTTCTGAATTCTGAAATTGCATTTCCGCAGAATCCGAACGAGCATCTCTACAAGGAAGCCTCTGGATCCTCCACATACTTCCCACGCTGTCCTCTGCTGGTGCTCGCACATCGCAACCATGTTCCTCTCCATGCACAAGTGCGGTCATTGAAGAGTAGTGCAGTCATAAGCTTGCAACCCAACCAGAACTTGTTAGACTCCCTTGGGCCCACGTTTAGCAACAGTGCTCATCATTACAAGAAGAGATACCCGATATAAACATGATATAGCCAATATAAAATAACGGAAGCCCTTTAACCACCTATAGTTGCTAATGGCGGCAAAAACATTGAAGTCTATGGCGGCACCCTTTTTACACCTTTTCAACTGATACCAATATATCAGGAAATTATCCCCGCTGTGGATGTCTCTTTGAAGACCCGCTCGTGATGAAATTGTAATGAAATGCTTTTAAAGAACAAAGCTGCATAGCCATTCACTCACTCAACCAAATGTCACAACTTGGATTAAACGGCTCTATTAGAGTACTGAGGATTGAAGAACGCGCTCAATTAATTGGAGAAATAAAGTCAGGGAAGCTGAAATAAGACTAAATTGTGAAAGATCAAATAACATCCAGCTTAGTTTGGTGGCACAGGTGATGCGTGTTGTGCGCAGATTGCAGCAAGCAGGCCAAATTGTTGACAGTACTTAGCAGTAGTGTTGGGCGAACAGTGTTCGCCACTGTTCGGGTTCTGCAGAACATCACCCTGTTCGGGTGATGTTCGAGTTCGGCCGAACACCTGGTGGTGTTCGGCCAAACTGTTCGGGGTTCGCCCGAACTGCGGAATGACTAGCCGAACAGGGCCGAACAGGGCCCCTGTTCGTCCGAACAGGGCCCTGTTCGGCCCGAATACTGCCCCCCTATGGGGTCGCAGGCATAAGGGGGGAGCATGCCCCGATTGCGGGGGGGGGCGGAAATTCCCCCCACCCCCTCCGCTAGCGCTCCCCCCTCTGCCCGCTTCCCCATACAAAAGTTTCAGGAAGTAAAACAGTACCGGTGGTACTAGTGGGTGGCTGGCAGTGGGCGGCACTGTAAAGTGAGTGACTGAGGAGGAGGAGTCCGGAGAGTGACGCGTTGAGGGAGGCCGGGCAGCAGGCGGTTCAGCAGTAGTACCGTACTACTGCTGAACCACCCGCTGCCCGCCCTCCCTCAACGCGTCACTCTCCGGACTCCTCCTCCTCAGTCACTCACTTCACAGTGCCGCCCACTGCCAGCCACCCACTAGTACCACCGGTACTGTTTTACTTCCTGAAACTTTTGTATGGGGAAGCGGGCAGAGGGGGGAGCTCTAGCGGAGGGGGTGGGGGGAATTTCCGACCCCCCCCCCCCGCGATCGGGGCATGCTCCCCCCTTATGCCTGCGACCCCATAGGGCCCCCAAAAGCGGGATGTTCGGGGAGTTCGGGGTTCGGCCCGAACATGCCGACCATCGCGGCCATGTTCGGCGAACTTTCCCGAACCCGAACATCCAGGTGTTCGCCCAACACTACTTAGCAGTTCATTCTATACAGAAAAAAAAAAAAAAACTTAGTTGATTGTAGTTTGTTCACAATTATACAGGAGTGTGGCTGTTTAATTAAAAAAATGAAATTTTTTGATTTTTTGTTACTTCATAGGTCAGTCTGATGTTGTACTGACTAGGAATGGTCGGAATTCCAAATTTTATAAAATTCTGAAACTTTTGTTTGGAATTCAAAACAGATTCAGAATTTTGATGAATCCAAGTTTGCATTGTGTAATGGCAAATTGTTCATGTTAATGTGTTTTTGCACTATCCAGAAGATTAACTATGGTTTGTGGGAAATTGTGAAAATGGTTTGCAATTTCACTTACGGTCAAATTTTTGCATTTTATCATATAATTTTCTCATTCAAGACTCTTGAGCATGCTCAGCAGCAATTTTTCATGAATAATGCAAACAGTTGTTTGTTAGGTTTAGATTGTGAGCTCCTCTGAGGACAGTCAGTGACATGACTATGTACCCTGCAAAGTGCTGCAGCACAAAATGTCGAAGTTTTGAATCAGGATGATACCATTTATTGGCTAACTTAATTATTATTATTTAGTATTTCTATAGCACCGACATCTAATGCAGCGCTGTACAGAGTATATTGTCTTGTCATTAACTGTCCCTTGGAGGAGCTCACAATCTAGTTCCTACCATAGTCATATGTCCTTGTATGTATCGTTTAGTGTACGTATCATAGTATAGGGCCAATTTTTAGGGGGAAGCCAATTAAGTTATCTGTATGCTTTTGGGATGTGGGAGGAAACCAGAGTGCCTGGAAGAAACCCACACAGATACAGTGAGAACATACAAACTCCTTGCAGATATTGACCTGGTGTTTGAACCAGGGACCCAGCGCTGCAAGGCGAGAGCACTAACCACTACACCACCTTGCTTAAATACTCTACTACTCTACTCTACTACTCTCTCTCTACTGCTACTGTATAAATAAATACATAAAAATATGGCAGTACATTAGACTTTGCCTATGGCCTGGGTTTGAGTGTCAACTCCTCTGAGGACAGTCAGTGACATGACTATGTACTCTGCAAAGTGCTGCAGAAGATGTCAGTGCTATATAATTACATAATAATAATATGGTAGGACGTTAAGAGTATGAAAATTGTAGGGATTAGATTGTGAGCTCCTCTGAGGACAGTCAGTGACATGACTTTGTATTCTGTAAAGTGCTGCAGAACATGCCAATCCTATATAAATACATAATAATAATATATTAGGACATTAGTCTATAACTATGGTAGGGATAGGTAGTGAGCTCCTCTGAGGACAGTCAGTGACATGACTATGTACTCTGTAAAGTGCTGCAGAAGATGTCAGCACATGTGAATAAAAAATAAATAGAAAAAAAAATAATGTTTGTACCAGATGCAATTTATTAGCACAAGTTGAGGATATATGGAATAAACCACTGACCTTGTAGATGGGTGTTGTGGTGATTCTTCAGCAGCTGGTAACGTTAAAAAAATCAATGTCTTGTGACTATATCCCCAGAATTCCAAAGTTTCATATAAAAGGGGACAAAGAAGGCTTAGAAGGTGCCTGCTGAATGGAGCCTAGATGCTTGTCTTTTGTGCTTGTATGTCCTTGAAATACTGGACAAATACACCAACCTCATTAACTTTTTTTTTTAATGGTTGCAAGGACAGTTTTTGAACCATGCAAACCAAGTGACATAGTGACAATAGATGTCAGGATCTGTATGATGCAATAAAAAGAAAAAAGATTAATTGCGTGGTTAAA
Organism: Hyperolius riggenbachi; assembly: GCF_040937935.1. Lineage (NCBI taxonomy): Eukaryota > Metazoa > Chordata > Amphibia > Anura > Hyperoliidae > Hyperolius > Hyperolius riggenbachi. Next base: position 426,836,770 of record NC_090650.1, read on the forward strand.
ACGTAACTGAATTCTGCTATTCTCAACACCTGTCCAAAAATCCTTTCCAGTGAGGACACAATGAGGTGTATGTACCCTGGTATTGTTGGCTGTGCTTCAATGCAGCATTTTATTTTACGCAATAGAAAAGATTGAAGGCATAAATGTCTTCTACGCCCGTCTACCTTTAAATTAGAACTGCCGCGTCTGAAATGCCCATCAATCACTTTGATGCAAGCTACTCAATTTTCTGATATGCTTTGTTAACAAACGGCTATTTTTAGAGCTACCTTGTCCCTTATAAACAGTCAGTCTGACTCTCGAGTCCTGGCTGTAGGAAACGAGTGCACAGAAGATGTTTTAGGGATGTCCTAAAGAATAAGCACTTAGAAGATAATCGTCAAAAGTCTGTATGCAAAACTGACTCTGTAAGGGCGGGTGCACACCTAGAGCGCTTCTGAGCGCTTTTCAAGATCCTAGCATTAAGTGTTTGGCTAATATATTTGAATGGGATAGATCACCCCAGAGTGATGTGATTTTTTTCCCAAATGCAAACGCGGGTCCTGAGGCATTTCTGAGGTGATTCAGCCTCAACGTTAAGTATATGAAAGTGGAAAATTGCTCTAAAAACCGATAACAGAGCGATTTTCCTAGCTTTTTTTTTTTTTTACAAAAGCTTTACACTTGCAACTCTACCGTACAAAAAAATAAAAAAATTGCTACATCAAAATGCTCCAGAAATCTCTGGGCATACAGTACATAGAAAATTGCCTTGCACATGCCTAGAATCCCATTCTAAAAATGCTGAGCGCTTGCAATTATGCTAGAGGTTTTAGGTGTGCTCCAGCCCAAAATAATTATTTTTGGCCAGTGAAATAAATAAATAAAAATAAACTAAAATAGCTTACATAAAATTGACTAATAGAATAAAATAGGGAGAAATTAGTCATTCCTTAAAATGGAACAGTCAAAAGCTTCAGATTCCCTAGAGTCAGGTTTATCTTGATGGAACCAATCATTACAATAAAACCAAACTTCAGATAGACAAAAGTATTGTGGAGATAAACTATACAATCACAGATTGGCCATGGCTAACCATGGCTAGGAATTAGGTGACCAATTAACTGCTTGCTTGTCCTCTGAAGGCTCAGCCCTAGAATTAGGTAGCGTTAGGAACTTACCTCCAATGCCATGCTGAATTTGTGTCCTCCGTGAGCCTATCGGAGCAGCCAACTTCCGGGTTGGGCTGGCGCAATGTTTCCAGGAGCTGTGCACGTCTCTGCGCGCACGGCTCAGACTGGCTTTAGGCGTATAGTGTGGCTCTTCCCTCTGCTTATATGCTAGACAGTGCCGTTAGCGGCCAATTATGGGTACTGCAAGCAAACTTCTTGCAGTACTTTTAATAACCATTGAGATGCTGAGTGTAACATCCTTACCTTCCAGCGACAGGTCCCGCAGCGTCTCCGGCATGGTCCAGGCGAGCGGCGGGGCTTCTGCGCTGGCATCCTCCGGGCAGCGTCCCCGGCTTCCCTGTGACAGTGAGTTCCGGCGCGCGCGTGCGCAGTGTGGCCAATCTAACGCGTGCGAGTTCTGACAGGCCTTATAGGCTAAGGAGGTGGATGTAGGTGATGTCAGCATCACCATGTGGGAAGTGCGCTCAATTTTGGCAATGGTTTCTAAAAGTGATCAAGGTATATTTAAGGCCAGAGCACTGAGTCACTCACTGGCCTTGATACTAACCAGTTCGCTGGTTCTTGGCCTAGCTAGTGAGTTTCTGGAAGATACATTTATACATTGTGTGCAGCATAATATATATGTACTCCAGTCAGTCAGTGCTATTATTTTGTAGTTATATATATTTGTAATATATTCGTAATATTCTCGTAATATTATTAATTCAATATTATTGAATATTATTGAAGTAACATCTATTGTATGTATATCTGTGTACCAATCCTCTTGCCTGCCTCTTGACCTTGCCTTTGTCTAGTCCCTCTGTACCACTGACATCTGATACACGTGTTTGACTTGGCCTGTCCCTGACTACGTTATTGCCTCATCCTCTCAATACGACTGACATCTGACTTATGTGTATGACCCTGCTTCTTCATTGACTACGATTTTGCCTTTGTTACTCTGTACCACAAAACATCTGACTGCACGACTCCAGACTGTCTGACCACGTTGAATAAGCCTTTATATTATCTCGTCACGTATCAGCATGATACTGAGGTTTCATGATGCTCTCTGCCTATTTAAGCCTGCTCTGTTCATTATGTCCTCGCCCATGAAAGTGATAGCTGCCTTGTACTACTTTGCTGCATGTGATTTATATTCCTGAACTTCTGTGTACAGTCTGCTTTGCCTTTTGACTTTGTTATTGGATTGCCACCTGGACTGATCTCAGAATTGTGTTTGACCTATTTCTATCTTAACCTCTGAAACTGTATAAGTCTGATCTCCCGTGTATGACCTTGGATTGTTACTGGATTAGCTTATGTTTTTGAGATTCTGTACTGTGCCTTCTGATCACCTGTTGCCGACCTGGTCTGACTGATTTTCCAGCCTGTACCTGTTTAACGTGGTTCTGTTGGTACCTCTGACTTGCCCACTTCAGCTCCTATACCTTGCGCACATCAAGGCCTGGTTGTAACCAAGTGTTGGGATGACGCATTTTGTCATCCCTCGGCTGACCGGGGACAGTTCTCCTTCCAGAATGTCCTGCTCTCATTTGGAACAGAGATATTTTAAACAGAAATGCAGCACATCTTTCTTGTTCACCTTCGTACCGTGCAGCTTTTTAAAAACGATATCAGGGTAGGATCATGTTCTAAAGCCCGGCAGTTGCTTCTCTAATGGAATGTATCAAATGCTGCAGAATGGTGCTTAAAGGCTCTGTGGCTGAGATGATACTGAAATAACAGTAATTCACCGCAATGCTCTCTTCCTTATATATAGAAACCAAAAACATGACTCTGCTGCCTAACGTCTGCTAAAGGATGGGGGAAGAGCATAAGAAAAGCACGAATAATGCGTAAAGCCTTTAAAACACACCTGAACTTACATATAAAAACTTAAAACCTAACCTATAACTGGTAGCTCACTTACACATGCTTCTGCAGAGGTGGGCATTCGCCAGGGTCCTCCCTGCTTCCTGGTCCAGCATCTTTTCTCCAGACAGCCATGTGGGCTGGTATAGCTCAGGGTGCGGATCCCCAGGTGGTCCTGGCTCCATATTCTGGCTATACCAAACTGCATTGGTAACAAGGGGTAAAAGAGGCTTGGGAGGGGGGAGCAAACTGTTCATTAAAAAAATAATGTCTACTTTGAACTAGTATACAGTAAAACCTTTGATTGAGAGTAACTTGGTTTGAGAGCACTTTGCAATAAAAGCACTTTTTTTGTGTGTGAAATCTTGACTTTATGTACAAGCAACATCTTGATATGCAAGCATAGAAAAAGTATACTTGCATCACACTGATAGTTTTTCTCCCTTTGGTGCTGTAGGATTATACTTAATTGTACTTAATCAGAGTGTAGAGATTGTGCAAAGTCATATTTCCATAAAATCCTCAAAAGTAGGCAAAAGAAACAGTTATTAGATCAGTTCCTTGTTATAGTCAAATAAAAAAAGGTTAGGATGAGTCACCCGATAACAATGATTCCATTAGTTATAGTGAAAGTCTTATTTACATTATTATTTAAACAGTAACAGTACTATGTACTTAAAAAAAATCTGAACTGAAAAATGAAAGTCAAAATAAACGTACACAAGTCATACTTACCTCCCGTGTAGTCTACGCCTCAATCTCTATCTCCTGTCCCGATCCTGTTTGTCCACTGTGATCAATGGAATTCTCTGTCCTCCATTTTGAAAATGGTCATTACCCCATAACAGCTTTCTGGTCAGCACACAGTTAAACTGTACCATCGCCCACTTGAACCATTGGGAAACATTGATATTACCTGGCACATCAGTTGTCCTCTCAGCAATAACTGGCAGCAACTGATATATAACTGACACCAACTGATATATTTCAGTTCTGACAAAATGTTGTCAGAACTGGAAGGCATCATTGTCAGAAGAAAATGGTGAGCTTCTGAGAGGAACTGATTGGAAGGTAACTATGTAATGTTCATTTTAAGTCACCGCATGTGTTAAATAATTTTACTCAGTTCAGGTTCTCTTTAATATTTTTCCTATAACTGTTTTTGGATAGTGGAATAAATCCCCTGGGTTTTCATTAATTGTAATGGGGAGATTTGCTTTGATGTAAGAGTGCTTTGGATTACAAGCATGTTTCTGGAACGAATTATGCTCGCAAACCAAGGTTCCACTGTATATTTAAGTACAAATGTAATTTTACTGGGTTAAAAAGCCTTGTTTCTTTGAAGTTTTAAAATCCATTTTATTAAAAATTAAAATTTGAAATCCCCCCCCCCTCCCCTTGTTCCCACTCTTTTCCTTAATATACACAGTACATTGGGTGATTTTATCATATACGGAGGCTTTGCTATTTAACCACAAATATCAGCACCGATGACTTCACTGCAATTTGCCAAATTTATACAATTGGATCCAGTGTTTTTTCGGGTTGCCTCAAGCTGAATTTGAACAGCCATATACTCCTCAAAAAGCCCCTATACATATATAGAAAATAATAAATAAGGGAAAAGTGGAGCAAGAAACAGTATATGGTACAAATATAAGTTTATTGAAGCCAACTATGTTATTAAAAACATTTAAAAACAAGGCCAGGCCGTCCCAAGCCACAAGGAGCCCCTATGATAATGTTTGATACTTTTTGTGGAGTATATGTCTTTTGGGTTGATGACTTTTACCCCCTTTATTCCAATTACTGGAGTAATTAGCAATATTGATTGCACTATTATGCATACTCAGCTTTTCTGTGTTCGAACAGCCATATTCGGGTCAAGTATAGCAATGACCCGAATTTAAACAACACTACTCTTCCACTCAGAAGCATAGCAATAGGGGTTGCAGAGGTTGTGACCACATCAGGGCCCTTGGGCCAGAGGGCCCCAAAGGGCCCTCCTTCAACTACAGTATTGGCTCTCTATTGGTCCTGTGCTGGTAATAATCACTTCTATGGATACTTCGAATAGTGGTAATCATTAACAAGCTGTTCCCCATCCCCTTCTTGTACCTCTGACGCTGTAGTTGTCCTTGGCAGGTTTTGGTGTGCCGTATCAATTGTTATGTATAGAGTGCTGGGGGGGGGGAAACTTGCATCGGGGCCCACAGCTCTTTAGCTACGCCACTGCTTCCACTTCTGTATGACAAATATGTTGAATGTTTGAGACCTTGTGCTCCGCAACCTTCTGACTAGAGATGCATCTGTGGGTCCTCCTCAATAGGGTTTAGGTCTGGAGTCATGCTTGGCCAGTCCAGCACCCTTACCCTCAGTTTCTTTAGCAAACCAGTGGTTGTCTTGGAGGTGTGTTTGGGGTCATTATCCTGTTGGGATTACTGCCAAGCTACGGCCCGGTTTCCAAAACTAGGTGCTCATGCTCTACTACAGTCACAGCACTTGTTGGCAAACTTGGCATTGATGGTTCCCTCAATGGGTAGTTTCCCAGTGCCGACAGCGCTCATGCAGCCCATACAATATTTACAAAAATGCGTTGTGTACTCACTTTTGTGAGGTACTGTACAGCTTACTGACTACTTTACCTTACTGTGGGGTTAATACATTTACTTTTACTTTACTGAGCCATTCATTCATTTATTTCTCTAAACGTTAAACTCACAGGGTCAGGGCCATCTCTTCTAACATGTCATAGTACTGCTGTATTATGTCTTGTCTTTTGTACCAAACCTCCTACGTAGAATGTTGAAAGGCTGCGTTTTTATCTGTATTATGTTTGTACCATGTAATAGCACAAACACAAGCCTATACTGTGTGAGTGTACATACTTTATTTATGCCACTGCAATTGTGAAGCACTATAGAGGGTTATATAAATCAGTCAAATATAAGCATAAGTCAATAAATATCATCGTAATAAAACATACTTCTTCCATGAGGCTTCCAATATGTTCAAAGTAGAGACGGAGGGCTTGGCACTAGACACAGCAGGTGGGCTGGAGCCACTGGTGCTAGAGGACACGTGCTGCTCAAATGAAGTAACAATATTTCCGGAGAGAAGGAGAGAGAGGAGAGAGAGGCACCGTGCCTGTAAACACACCTTTATTTGGTTCCAATGGACATCACATACAGCAGCATGCAGTGGGGGTTAGGTGAGGCCTGACAGCCGTTTCGCGTACTAACGCGTCATCAGAGGCACTAACCTCTGATGACGTGTTAGTACGTTAGAGGTTAGTGCCTCTGATGATGCGTTAGTACGCGAAACGGCTGTCAGGCCTCACCTAACCCCCACTGCATGCTGCTGTATGTGATGTCCATTGAAACCAAACAAAGGTGTGTTTACAGGCACGGTGCCTCTCTCTCCTTCTCTCCGGAAATAAGGCTCCCAATAGTAGGGATGCTCATTTGGATTCCACGGGATTGAAATTTCCACATTTCCAACATCCTCTTTTCCAATCAGAAAACGGAAATAAGATTTCAGCAGAAATACCCCATACTGTTGTAATTTTACACCAATCACAAGACTTGGTTACCACCGAGTATTCCCGAGTCTTATGATTGGCCTAATTTATGTAATATTCCGAGATGACCACGGCAAACTTCTGCATTCTCTGATTGGTCCAATACTGCAGAGTCAACTCGAAAGTATGTGGCCAATAAGAGTATGCAAAAAATGCCAAAAAATACTCCTCGGAAAAAGGAAATCAGAAATCAGATTTGTGGCACTGTACAGACTAAGAACCAAACATGGGGCACCTAATATTACAAAATGTATAGCAAAATCCAAGACAGAAAAGGGGCGAGAGAACTCAGCCCTTGCAAACTACATTCATAATAAAACCATTCTGTAGCCAGATGTGCCCCACAGTATTAGGTTCCCACCCCGTATAACCAGATGTGCCCCATGTTTGCTTCTTAGTTTGTACAGTGCCACAAATCTGATTTCTGATTTCCTTTTTCCGAGGAGTATTTTTTGGCATTTTTTGCCTGCAGTGTTATGTGCACCCCCCTCCCCCAGTGAATTCAAATAGCCAGATTTGTCCCCCACTATTATGCAGCCCACCCCATATTGGGCAGCCCCCCTTGTATTAGGCAGTGCTCCCGCACACAGGTGACTAAAAAAGAGATGCTTTGAAAAGAACCTATAACCTCTCTCGGATCCAGTGGAGATCAAGCAGCAGGAGCCTCTGCAGTCAGTCCCATGCTGCCAAATACATCGAGTCCCAGCTGGATAATGTCATCTAGATGGGACCTGGGTATTCGGCAGTACAGGACTGATTTACAGTGCAGTGCACAGAGGCTCCTGCTGCGTGGTCACCACTGCAACCAGGAAAGGTGAGACATGCTTTTCCCTGCAGCTCCTCTTTAGTGATCTGTGCATGGAGGAGGGATGAATGTCCACTACTATTGGTTACAGCAGTGATCATTCATCCATGGGGGGCTCACTAATTGGCCAAGGGAACATATATTCCCTTTAATCAATTAGTGCCGAAGCAGAAAGTGACAGGAGCACGCCAGATCATCCACAGCACTGCTTAAGCTACAAATCGTATATATTTACATCCTCAGAGTACGTAGATATACTGCAGCTGGGGTCAGAAGTGGAAACTTTTTGGTTTTATTTGGGTTATCCTCCTGTAATATTTCTATAATATTTAAATTTGCATGATGATCTGAAACATTTAGGTGTGACAAACATAAAAAAAGAAAAAAAAGAAGAAGAAATCGGTGAGGGGGCAAATACTTTTTTATAGCACTGCATTGGTACGTACCAGGGATGGTCGTAGTCAGCCAACTTCGCTGCGCTGGAACTACGCGTAGCTTTACGCAATTACGCTTCGCCAAACTACGGCTTCAAAATCAAATATTCGCTTCGTATGCATTTCGTAGACTACCCGTTAAAATACACAATTACGCGTAGTGCGAAGCGTAATTTATGCGGACGCTTATGTCATTATGCGGAAAAATGTACGCATTAATACCTCTGCTCTTCTATGCGTACATTCCCCTTTCCAATGCGTAATTTTGTACGCATACAATCGTACGTGGAAAAATAGCCACGAATAAGGCATTCGTAATTTACTTCGTAACACACATGTGAACTACGCGTAGGGTGTAAACTACGCGTAACGGTACTTCGCTACACGTAAAATCGTAAGCGTAGTTTTGAAACTTCGCCTACGAACTACGATGCGTAGATGCGAACTACGATGCCTAAATTCACACTGGCGTAGTTTCTGCTCATCCCTGGTACGTACGTGAACGGTTCAGTGTGTTCACCAAAAAAGGTTATTGGTGATATGTAAGGAGACTCGTGTTTTATAAAGTTTTCTGTTTACTTTCTTACAGCCTTGTTCATTAGTGCTGATAAATTATAAATGACTGATGACTTTGAACTCACTGCTGTACCTTTTTCTATGAACCTGCAGGATTACAATGATGAAATCAGACAGGCACAGCTGCAGGAACTCACTTACCTGAATGGAGGATCGGAGAATGAAGAAGTCCCAGTTGTTCGCGGGAAACCGTCAGCGCGGCCCCGAGGCGCTCCTGTCTCTGCGTTGTCAAGGTAATGCTACATTTCAAGACAATCTCTGAAGTTATCATAATGACAACAAGCCTTGAAAAGATATTTGGACTATCGATGTGGAGGTGACTTGCTATTAGCTACTCTTTAATGACAAAATTATTGATATGAAAATTGGTGCAATTTGTAGTACAGACTACTGTCTGAATAGACAGATTAACAAGCTCTTCTTTACAAAGAAAGTCAGACCAGGCTGATTCAGCTGTCCTTAAAGGGAACCTAAACTGAGAAGGATGGGGGTTTTTACTTTTAAAATAATACCGGTTACCTGACTCTCCTGCTGATCCTGTGTCGCTAATACTTTTAGTATTTAGCCCCTGAACAAGCATGCAGATCAGGTGCTCTGACTGAAGTCAGACCGGATTAGCTGCATGCTTGTTTCAGGTGTGTGATTCAGCCACTACTGCAGCCAAAGAGATCAGCAGGACTGCCAGGCAACTGGTATTGTTTAAAAGGAAACATCCATATCCCACTCAGTTTAGGTTCCCTTTAAGAGTCTCTATTCTCAACCCTAATATTCTGATTGTAAATGTATGCTAGCTTCTCAGGGGCTTCTGACAGGGCCGTTTTTAAGTAGCCCCCAGTGTGAGGGTGTAAAAAGTGTGCCCTTCCCCAGTAGACTTGAGTACAATATTGTGATGCGGTATCCAGGTAATCAGGAGAAGTAGAGGGAGCAGTGTTAAGAGTCAGAGACATAGACGTGAGGTGGCACATGGAGCTTCATCAGATGAAACCTGGAAGAGGTGAGTCCGTGTTCCCTGCCCGTGCCCGCTGCACTCCTTTCTGCAATGAAGGGGAAAGCACTAAAAGGGGGCCCGAGGTGAGTGAGGGAGGAAGGAGTCAGGCCACCCTCCCCACAGCTGTTAGTGTTCCTGCAGTTCCCCCTCCTGTGCTATACTCCCAAAGGCACCTATCTCAGGCTACCTGAATTGGAGACACCTATACCTGGATACCTAAACTGGAGGCACCTATACCTGACTACCTATACTGGGGACACCTATACCTGACTACCTATACTGGAGGCACCTATACCTGACTACCCATACTGTGGCAACTATACCTGGCTAACTATGCTGGGGGCACCTATACCTGACTACCTATACTGTGGCAACTATACCTGGCTAACTATACTGGGAACACCTATACCTGACTACTTATACTGGAGGCACCTATACCTGACTACCCATACTGTGGCAACTATACCTGGCAAACTATGCTGGGGCACCTATACCTGACTACCTATACTGGGGGCACCTATACCTGACTACCTATACTGTAGCAACTATACCTGGCTAACTATACTGGGGGCACCTATACCTGACTACCTATACTGGGGGCACATATACCTGACTACCCATACTGTGGCAACTATACCTGGCTAACTATGCTGGGGGCACCTATACCTGACTACCTATACTGGGGGCACCTATACCTGACTACCTATACTGGGGGCACCTATACCTGACTACCTATACTGGAGGCACCTATACATGGCTACCTATACTGTGGCAACTATACCTGGCTAACTATACTGGGGGCACCTATACCTGACTACCGATACTGGAGGCACCTATACCTGACTACCCATACTGTGGCAACTCTAGCTGGCTAACTATGCTGGGGGCACCTATACCTGACTACCTATACTGGGGGCACCTATACCTGACTAACTATACTGTGGCAACTATACCTGGCTAACTATACTGGGGACACCTATGCCTAACTACCTATACTGGAGGCACCTATACCTGGCTAACTATACTGTGGCAACTATACCTGGCTAACTATACTGGGGGCACCTATGCCTAACTACCTATACTGGAGGCACCTATACCTGGCTAACTATACTGTGGCAACTATACCTGGCTAACTATACTGGGGACACCTATGCCTAACTACCTATACTGGAGGCACCTATACCTGGATAACTAAACTGGGGGAAACTATACCTGACTAGTACCTATACTGGGGGCACCTATACCTGACTACCTATACTGAGGACACCTATACCTGGCTAACTATACTGTGGTAACTATACCTGGCTAACTATACTGGGGACACCTATACCTGACTACCTATACTGGGGGCACCTATACCTGACTACCTATACTGGAGGCACCTATACCTGGCTAACTATACTGGGGGCACCTAAACCTACCAATATTTTGTCTCAGACACTCTTGATAAATGTCCCCCTTTGGAACTTACAATCACTTGGAGTTGCTTTATTCACTGTAAGTAAGCTATGATTGTGGACTTTCTCATTAATGATGATCATAATCTGCTAATTATGATTTTACATCATTATTCGCAATTACGGCCATACATAATTACGGTTTGGACATGCAATTGAGTTTGCATAATCCATCCATAATTTTGCGTAATTAGGCAAAAATTTGCTTAATTTCATGCCAGCTTTATTGGTTAATACCATACATGTTGTCATTATCAAAATTGCTATGTATGTTAAAGAGACTCTGAAGCGAGAATAAATCTCGCTTCAGAGCTCACAGTTAGCAGGGGCATGTGTGCCCCTGCTAAAACGCCGCTATCCCGCGGCTAAACGGTGGTCCCTTCACCCCCGAACCCACCCCCGCAAACCTTGGTCACAAACTTGGTCGTGAAATTTTCGTTTCCTGGAGGCAGGGCTAACGGCTGCAGCCCTGCCTCTAGTTGCGTCTATCAGACGCGCATCGCCGCCTCTCCCCCGCCCCTCTCAGTGAAGGAAGACTGAGAGTGGCGGGGGAGAGGCAGAGATATGCGTCTGACAGACGTGCGTGGGGCAGGGCTGCGTCGGTTGGCCCTGCCCCAATGCGGAAGCGCCCCCCGCTGTACGGAGGGGATTTGGGGGTGAAGGGACCCCCGTTAAGCTGCGGGATAGCGGCATTTTAGCAGGGGCACACATGCCACTGCTATCTATGAGGTCTGAAGCGAGATTTATTCTCGCTTCAGACTCTCTTTAAGGGGAATATTGGAAACAAGTCAAAAAGATATTTTTTCAAAAATAACTTGTAGTTTTTGAGAGAATCAATTTTTGAAAATTACCATATCTCAAAAACTACTAGGTATTTTTGAATTTTTTTTTTTTACTTTTCTACAATATTCTCCTTAACCTCCTTGGCGGTAATCCCGAGCTGAGCTCGGGGTATGCCGCCGGAGGTCGCCGCTCAGGCCCTGCTGGGCCGATTTCGGTTCTGAAAAAAGCAGCACACGCAGCTGGCACTTTGCCAGCCGCGTGTGCTGTCCGATCGCCGCCGCTCCGCGGCGATCCGCCGCGTGCAGCGGCGAAAGAGGGTCCCCCCAGCCGCCCGCGCCCAGCGCAGCCGGAACAAACAGTTCCGGCCGGCGCTAGGGGCTGGATCGGGCGGCTCTGACGTCAGGACGTCGACTGACGTCCATGACGTCACTCCGCTCGTCGCCATGGCGACGAGGAAAGCGAAACAAGATAGGCCGCTCATTGCGGCCTATCTTGTTACTTTCGATTGCCGGAGGCGATCGAAAGTACGGATCAGGAGCGCCCTCTAGTGGGCTTTCATGCAGCCAACTTTCAGTTGGCTGCATGAAATATTTTTTTTTTAATTAAAAAAAAACCACATTGCAGCCTCCCTGGCAAAATAAATAAACCGCCAGGGAGGTTAAAGGACTTTCGAGGCCAAAACGAAGAAAATTACACTTTACCTTTTTCTTAGCATAATCCACAGAGGACGCCCTGCACGTCCTCCACTCCGTTCCGCCGTCAGTGTAGGCCTTTCCGTTCCCCCAGGGCTTGCCCCGACCCCACCGAACGGGTCGCATCGATGCATTGTTCCACGGCTGCGCAGTACGCTTTGCCGTGATTGCGACTGTGCAGCCTTTAGCCCGCCTCCCGCCGCACGCTTCAGGAGGATGCCGGGACCCATACGCGGCGGGAGGCGGGCTAAAGGCTGCGCAGTCGCAATCGCGGCAAAGCGTACTACGCACCCGCGGATCAAGGCGGCGGCCATCTTAGGGGTGGCATCGATGCGACCCATTCGGTGGGGTCGGGGCAAGCCCTGGGGGAACGGAAAGGCCTACACTGAAGGCGGAACAGAGCGGAGGACGCGCAGGGCGTCCTCCGTGGATTCTGCTAAGAAAAAGGTAAAGTGTAATTTTCTTCGTTTTGGCCTCGAAGTCCTTTAACATATGGAACAATTTTGGAGATGGTAGCATGTAAGGGGGCTTCGCTAGTAACCACTAAAGTCAGCGTGAAATTACGCAAAATGTTGCATAATTATGCTAAATTATGGATGGATTATGTTTACATGCAAAATTAATTAAACATTTTCCAGAAATTTCACATTACGATTTCACATCATAATTGCAAATTACAATGAAAAATGACGATTATGCGAAAACTGTGCTATTTCTCATCCTACAGTCAGTTTGGATTGGCTTGTGGTAAACATGAAAGCCTGGCAGCCTCTGGAGGCTCCGGCATCTACAAGTGTGAGATACGCTGTAGATGGCTTCCAGAATAGCCCTTGGTAAACAGCTAAGCCAAATCTGGAAAACTGTTTTCACAGAGTACAATTCCAGAGGTCCCTGCGGAATTCATTCATTCCCACCCTGTAATGACAGCTCAGTGAACGTGTTATCTGTTCGCAATTTGTGTGTGTTTTTCTCCAACTCAACTATTCCTGTCCTATCAACAACATGAAAAGATGACTGCTTTTCCATAGTAGTGTTGATGATACACTGTTAAATCCATTGTTACATCCACACATCAGATTTCAGGAGCTTGGTTAAAGGGAACATGTCATGTGAGATGTTTACCCATGTAGAGGGAAGCCTATGGATTGTTCAGGGACTTTCTACAGATCTATGTATATATGTATATATATATATATATATATATATATATATATATATATACATATATATATATATATATGTATTTTTCTACCGAAAAATGTGTTTAACTACTTAAAGACCACCCCACGCCAATGGGCGTGGTCGCGACGGCAGCCCCAGGACCGCCTAACGCCAATTGGTGTCAAGTCCTGGGGCTGCATTTTGCAGGCGATCGTGCCTAGGCTGCGCGTGCATCTCCTTGCTTGGGGGGCGGAGCTCTGCCCCGTCTTCAGTCTCCGAGCGGCTATTGCCGCTCGGGAGACTGTCAGACGGCGTGATCGCCATCTATTTACATAGTGCAGCGCTGCGATCAGCAACAGCGCTGCACTGGGAACAGCCGTGTGACACGGCTGTCCCCCTGGGGCACAAGAGAGCAATCGGCTCTCATAGGCAGAAGCCTATGACAGCCAATCGCGTGATTGGCCGGCTGGGGGAAAGGAGGGGTTTGCTGGAAAAGAAAAGAATTAAAGAAAAGGTAAAAAAAAAAATATTTAAAAAAAAACGACCATAAATATTGATAAAAAAGAAAAAAAAAACATGGGGGGCGATCAGACCCCACCGACACAGAGCTCTGTTGGTGGGGGGAAAAGAGAGGGGGGGGGGATCACTTGTGTACTGTGTTGTGCGGCCCTGCAGCTTGGCCTTAAAGCTGCAGTGGCCAATTTAGTAATAATCAGCCTGGTCTTTAGGGGGGTTTACCACTGTGGTCATCAAGTGGTTAAACTTTATTCCCATCCTTTATATTGATATATTTATTATTTTTAAATGTTACTATGAAGGAAAATGAACCAGTATATGAATTATAAAACAACATATTTTTCTTATGAAATCGTTATGGTTTGCGTGACTAGGGGTATGTCAGGGGCGGGGTTAGGGGTGTGACATGGGGTGTGGCTTAAGTGTCCCTCTTTATTATTTCAAAAGTTGGGACTGGGAGGTATGGCCAATAATAGTTGGAATTAGGCTGTTTGTTTAATCGCTTTGAGTAGCATCTATGTCCATCTTTGCAGTTTTTTTCTGGATTTACATGATTTGAATCATTCCATATTTGAAATGCCCTTGCAGGGGTCGTGGAGGAGTGCCACCTGCTACAGCCGGAGTACCACGAGGGGCACCAGCTCCCAGAGGGGTCACCCCTGCAAGAGTGCCAGCTACACGAGCTCGGGGAATCCTGGCCACAAGAGCTAGAGGTCTCCCACCTCCGGCAGGATACCGGCCCCCTCCGCCAGCACAGGACGCATATGGGGAATATGTGAGTACCAGATATAAATAAGATATAAAATATTCTTTTGTGCAATTACATATTTAAGTCACAGTTAAGGTGGCCATACACTGATAGATTTGCAGCAGATTCGACCATCAGATAGATTTCTGTCACATGCCTATCAGGTCGAACCTGACAGGAATGTATCTGATGTGTGCCACACAGTAGGAATCAAATTTTAATAGATTTCAGACTGAAATCGATTGAAATTCGATCAAAATTAAGTGTTGCATCATTCGATCCAATGCAAACCTATGCAAGCCGATCGACCCAGATTTTTTGTCCGGACCGATCGATCAAATCGATTAAAATTGGCCAGAAATCGATCAATCATGCTTTCTGCTGCATCGAATTCTAGCCAATTTGATCAAAGCGGTCGAATCGGCCGTTGATCGATGGCTAAAATTGATTAGTGTATGGCCTGCTTTTGGCTGAGTTTCCACTGTTGCGATCTCCATCTGTTTCCCTGTACGTGAATTCAGATGCAATTTTACAGCCTATTGACATTAATGCAGAGAAATAAAATTTACTATCACCTGTCCCACCGGTGTTTCTCCTCCCATCACATGTGACAAAAGCTATGTGACAAAAGCTAGAAGTCAAACACTAGAAGTCTGGCAGCATACAAGGCCGGACCCAGGGTGTAGCAATAGGGGTTGCAGAGGTAGCGATCACATCGGGGCCCTTGGGCCAGAGGGTCCCCATGGGGCCCTTCCTAAACCAAAGTATAAGCTGTTCATTGGTCCTGTGGTGGTAATAATCACTTCTATAGATCCTTTAATGGTAGTAATCACTAACACACTGTTCCCCATCCCCTTCTTGCACCTCTAATGCTGTAGATGACCTTGGCAGGTTTTGTTGCGCTATTCAAGTGTTACCTATAGAGTGCTTGGGGGGGGGGGGGGGGGCAATGTAAAACTTGCACTAGGGCCCTGAGCTCCATAGCAATGCCACTGGCTGGACCTCTAGTGTCTGACCTGTAGCTTTTGTCACGTGACACGGTGAGAGAAACCACAGAGAGAAGGAGTACCGTGGCATAAGGAAAAGACACTGAACACTGGAGGAGGCACGCTGGAGGGACAGGTGAGAGTCAGCTCTGCTTCCAAAATCCAACTTAGCAGATGGAGGCGGTGGATGAAATCAATTGAAAATCTGTGTACAGCGTGCGGACAGCTATTAGATCCCTCTCTGATCAGATTTGATCTGGTGGCCATCTATTAATGTATGTCCACCTTTAGAGTTGATATATTCCTGGACTGCTTCACTGCTGCATCATGTAATAATTAATAAGTGGCATGAGCTTTTGGTCCCTAGGCCTTCTCAAAGGACTAGAGGACATGATCTGCGCATGGAGGAAAAACGTTTTAGCCATTTATTTAGGAAAGGGTTCTTTACAGTAAGAGTGATTAAGATGTGGAATGCATTGCCACAGGAAGTCGTTATGGCAAACTCTATACCTGCATTTAAAGGGGGCTTAGATGCTTTCCTTGCGTTGAAAGACATCCATGGTAGGGATGCTCATTCGGATTCCGCGGAAATGCAATTTCCGAAATTCCGATCGGAAATTGCATTTCCGCATCGGAATGCGGAAATCGGTAATGTAAGTGCCGTAGGCGGATTTCCGCCGGAAATCGCGGAAATTTCCGCCGGAAATCGCGGAAATTCCACCCGACTTTAACATCGATTTTCTCAAAAACTATAAGGTCTTTTTGAAAACTTTTTTTGCATCTTGTTCACAAGATTCGGTTTAATAAACCCTGAAAATTTGGTGTTTCTAGGACTTAAGGGGGCTTTGTTATTAACCATTAAAGTCAGTGGATTTTTACTGTAATGTAAAATGCAGAAAATCTGCATCTGCCTATTTTCTGCATTTTATATTACAGTAAAAATCCGCCGACTTTAGCAGTTAATAGCAAAGCCACCGTAAGTCCTAGAAACACCAAATTTTTATGGTTTATTAAACAGAATCTTCTGAACAAGATGCAAAAAAAAGTTTTCAAAAAGACCTTATAGTTTTTGAGAAAATCGATGTTAAAGTCGGAAATTGGAATGCGGAAATTGGTAGCGGAAGGCGGAATCGGTAATCGGTACATGACGGAATGCGGATTTACCGCGGAATCGGAAATTGGCATTCCGACCATCCCTAATCCATGGCTACAATTACTAGGTAATGCCTAATGATGTTGATCCAGGGATTTTATCTGATTGCCATCTGGAGTCGGGAAGGGATTTTTCCCTTTAGGGGCTAATTGGACCATGCCTTGTAAGGGTTTTTTCGCCTTCCTCTGGATCAACAGGGATATGTGAGGGAGCAGGCTGGTGTTGTACTTTATACTGGTTGAACTCGATGGACGTATGTCTTTTTTCAACCAAAATAACTATGTAACTGTATAACTATGTAATTGTCTACCCTTTCTGCATGTGGGACTTGCACACCAACTATAGGATATAATGCACGGTTTCTGATTATTTGCTTTAGGCCTAAAGAAGAGGTTATTTCAAAGCATGTTTTGTGTGCAAGCCCAAGAAATGTTGTATTTATGGTAAAAAATGCTAACACAGATGAGACGTGTAATCACATAGCTATTGTTCCCCTAATGTTTTAGCTATCCTTGCTGTGGTCAACTAAAAGCCAGACAAGGGCCCAGGGCCCATATGGGTTTAACTTTTTCTCCTGAGTTATCTCTTAGGAGATAGGGCCCCTAACAAACCCTGCTACAGAGGTTGCAGGTCAGGAGCACTTGTGAGACTCAAAAGGAGAGGCCTGCGCACACCCCTCCCTGCCATTCTACTAGCAAATGTCCGATCCCTCCCAAACAAGCTGGATGAACTGCTTATTCTGCTCAAATATGAGCTTGTAGGGTGCACACCTTTCTTCTGCTTCACAGAGACCTGGCAGAGGGACAACATCCCAGACAACTCACTTCTCCTACCGGGATACAACCTCATCCATGCGGACCGCGATCTGTCTCTATCCGGTAAAAGTAAAGGGGGTGGCTTGGTGCACCAACACCACCACCCTGTTCAAATGCTGCACTCCAGACATCAAGCTCCTTATCGTAAACTGCAGGCCCGTGTACTCCCCCAGAGAGTTCTCCTCCTTTGTCCTTGTCGCGGTATACATCCCACCTGATGCCAACACCTCAACTGCCCTCCGCAAGCTAAGTGACTCTAGCACACGGTGGGAGACATCCCTCCTGGACTCCCTCTTCTTCATTCTGGGGGATTTCAACAAAGCCAACCTCTGCCAGGAGCTGCCACACTACAGACAGCACATAACGTGCCCCACCAGGCAGGAGAACACCTTTGATCACTGCTACACTGTGCTTAAGGATGCATACAAGGCTACTCCATGGGTTGCCCATTGGCAACTCTGACCACTGGCTCCTCCACCTGCTCCCCACCTACAGAAGGCAGCTTGCAACCACTAAACCAGCCCAGAGGACTGTCAAGAAATGGACAGAGGAGGCGAAGCAGCAACTTCAGGCCTGCTTTGAATGTACTGGCTGGTCAGCCCTGGAGTCACCTTGTCTGGAGGAATGGACCGGAAATGTTACATCCCACATCAGCTTCTGCGAGGAGTCATGTATCCAGACGAAGACCTTCAAAATCTTCCCCAACAGCAAGCCATGGTTCAACGGCAAGCTACACCAGCTCCGGAAACTCAAGATGGAAGCTCACAAATCCGGCACCTCTGAAGAGTTTAGAGAGGCCAGGAACACCCTTAACCGTGAACTCAAGGTAGCGAAGAGGAACTTTTCTGATAAGCTGAATCTGAGTCTCCAGTCTAACACTCCAAGCGACGTCTGGAAAGGCTTAAGGGCTGCCACAAACCTAAAGCCTCTCCCACAGCATGCACCACCTAACACAGATCTTGCTGAGAAACTCAACGAGTTCTACTGCAGATTCGAGAAGGAACCCTCCACACTCGGGACAATAGCAACCCCAACAGGGGGGTCGACAGTCTCAGCTCCGGTACTAGTTCTGGAAACTGACATCCTGAAATACCTCTGGAGGCTCAACCCCAGGAAATGCTCGGGCCAGGACGGCGTTTCATCAATCTGCCTAAGAACCTGTGCAACCGAGCCCGCTCCTGTCCTCACCCTCTTTTCAACAAATGACTGACGAAGGGCAAAGTACATGCCTGCTTTAAAAAATCCACGATCATTCCGGTCCCCAAGAAGCCGGGGATCTGTGATCTTAACAACTACAGGCCCGTAACACTGACTCCCACCGTCATGAAGATCCTGGAAAGATTGGCCCTCTCTCACCTTAAGCGATCCACTGACTCCCTCCTGGATCAGCTTAAATTTGCTTACAGGGCAAACAGGTCTATCAAGGACGCCATTAACATTGCTTTAATTGACATGCATCACAGAACACCTTGATGGCCCAGACACCTATGCCAGGATCCTCTTCCTTGACTTCAGCTCGGCCTTCAATACAATCTGCCCAAACATCCTATACGACAACCTGGTACAACTTGGTCTTGACCTCACTCTGTGCTCCTGGATCAAGGACTTTCTCACAAACAGGATGCAACTGGTGAAGCTTGGCAGCTGCTCCTTACAGGAAAGAACCACAAACACAGGCGCCCCGCAAGGGTGCATACTGTCCCCAATCCTGTTTTCCCTTTACACAAACAGGTGCACATCAGCTGACAACTCTGTCAAGGTTATAACATTTGCAGATGACACCACCATCCTTGGCCTTATTGGCAGGGACGGTGAGCATGCATACCGGAATGAGATTGAACGTATCTGCAGGTGGTGCATGGACAACCAGCTTGTACTCAACGCAGCAAAGACAGTTGAACTAATAGTGGATTTCAGAAGGTGCCCTCCCACACTTGACCCAGTCTCCATCGAAGACATCGACGTCTCCAGGGTGTCGAGTGTCCACTTTCAAGGCGCCACCATCACCAAGGACTTAAAGTGGGCTGAGAACGCCTCCAAGGTCCAGAGGAAGGCACAGCAGAGGTTATTCTTCCTGAGACAGCTGAGGAAATTTGGGATGCCGCAAGAATTGATGACAACATTTTATACTGCCACCATTGAGTCAATTATTTGCTCCTCCATTGTCATCTGGTATGCAGGCGCTACAGACTCAAGCTTCAGAGAGTAATCAACACTGCAGAGAGAATCACTGGGTCACCCCTTCCACCTCTGGATCACCTGCATACCTTCAGAATGTGGTCCAGAGCAAAAAATATGGTGCGACCCCTCTCGCCCCAGTAGTCGCTACTTTGCCTGCCTGCCATTGGTTCACCACTACAGATCCATCCCCACTAAGACCACAAGACATCTAAACACTTTTTTTCCCCAAGCTGTCCGCCTGCTGAACTCGATTTACCACCCTCGCAGAACACGCTAGTCTGCACAGCTGCCCAAATCATGTTGTAATCTCCTTAGTTTTATGCTTGTTATGTTGTATTCTCTCTGCTGCCTAAACTATATTGTTATCTCTTGCGCTCTACTCTTCACTCTATCTAAAGGCCTTTCTTGATCTGTATAACAAACTTTTCCATGCCGTGTGTACCACAAAAAATTCCGGGTGCGATGTCTGTTGTACTTGGCGAATAAAATGATTCTGATTCCGATATTCTCTTTAAATTAATTTTAATAGCATTTTACAGTTGAAAACGTACCCTAAGGTTGGTGAAAAAGTACTAACAAAATTATTTTAAAGAGAACCCGAGGTGGGTTTGAAGAATATTATCTGCATACAGACGCTGCATCTGCCTATACAGCCCAGCCTCTGTTGCTATCCCAAACCCCCCTAAGATCCCCCTGCACTCTGCAATCCCTCATAAATCACAGCCACGCTGCTGACAAACAGCTTGTCAGAGCTGGCTGTGTTTATCTCTATAGTGTCAGTCTGCTGCTCTCCCCGCCTCCTGCAGAACTCCAGTCCCCACCTGCATCCCTTCCCTCCCTGCTGATTGGGGCAGGGACCGGAGCTATGCAGGAGGTGGGGGAGCAGCTGAGACTGACACTACAGATGTAAACACAGCATCACAGCACGGCTGTGATTTATGAGGGATTGCAGAGTGCAGGGGGACCTTAGTGGGGTTTGGGATAGCAACAGAGGCTGGGCTGTATAGGCAGATCCAGCCTCTGTATGCAGATAACATTCTTTAAACACACCTCGGGTTCTCTTTAAATATTTCCTTGCTTGCTGTTGGTTTAAAAGGCATTTTAAGGCTCCCTGCACACTGCAAATCCGTTTTCCGATTCCGATTCCGTTTCCGATTCCGATTCCGATTCCGTTTCCGATTTTCCTTGAATACATTCAACAGAAAAACGGATCAAAAAACGCAGCATGCAGTTAAGATTAAAAATCTGAATCGGAATCGGATGTAAAAACAGATTAAAAATCTGAATCTGAATCTGATTTGCTTGCAGTGTGCAAGAGGCCTATAACAAGGTGTAAAAATATCACCTAGGCAAAAACTCAGAAGAAAAAGTAAATTGCATACGGGATAAGGAGTACCAATATTTGTCCATATGCGATTAAAAAAAAAAATCAAGTCAAGTGTCAAGTTTACTCAATTCTGTAAAACAAACCTAAACTAAAGTTTCCTTCACTCTGACACCTGCTGCTTGTAACAGTAATTTGTAAGAGCGTGATGCCGTGTCTAGTGTTGGCAGATGTTGTCCTGGTTCAGGGTGGATTTGGTGTAGTGAAATTTGTCACAGTGGTCAGATTAATTCATTGAAGTGTGACATTGGTGTCAGTTTCCATCCATTGTCATTCATTTTCATCTGTTGATATCTGTGTTTCAAGGTGTTTCCATGGTTCCATTAAAAATTGACAAAAACCTGTTAAAATGCAGAAATCAATGGGTAAAAACAGATGATAATAGATGGTCGATTGGCCAGAAACCCAAATTTCAGAAATGTTTACGTTTCCTTAGTTTGGCCCAAGTAACAGATGGTTGGGTTAAACTCAATGGCGGCCCAAACTCAACCACCAACACTACTCATCACCTTGCTGATCAGAGCTGCTAAACCTGCTGTCTCAAATTCATAGCAGCTGCCATTCTGCTTTTTGCAAACACCGATAGTTACATTACATTACCCACAAAGCTGCTGTTTCTAAATCACACCAAAGGGTTATCTCTGCTTTTGTAGCTTCCTTGCCACAAGCTTGTTTATGCTACAGGGTTAGATGAGATCAGACAGTCAGGTATTGCTTTCAACTTCATAGAGACTCAAAGAATGACTCAACAGTAAAAGAGATACTTTTCTTATAAATGAAACTGCTGCTGTCAGCAAGCAATGGGCAGCGCTCATAGGCTGCATGTGAAGTGAAGGCTCCAGAGATGTGCACAGCCCCCCTGAGGCTAATTACACAATACAAATCAAATGCAAAATTATGTGCTGAACACTAATCTAAATTCTAAAATTTGAATGCAAGCTGACGCCCATGGAGGCAGCTAGCCTGAAGTATACAAAGTTTTTGTAAAGCAGAAAGGAATGGCAGCACTTCCAAACAGACGCTGCACCTGAATTGACTACCTGCACAAATATGCAGAGATCGAATAACGGGCGTCGGGCAGATTACACACCTTGCATTCAAAACAGGTACAGTAAAAGGAGGGCGTTAGCTTCAGCATAAGTTGTGCACAAATTATCCCTACTAGACTCTCCCACGACGATGATGTGCCCCCACGGGAGAGACCAAACCACTAGTCTAACAGTGAAGCATATCCAACAGTGAAGCATATTCAAACTGTGAAAATATTTAATCAAAGGTTAAAACCCTAAAAACTAGTCTAATAGTGAAACATATTTAACAGTGAACCATTGAATATGTTTCACTATTAGACTAGTTTTTAGGGTTTTAACCTGCTCTATATAAGAATGAACACTGTTTTTGAACAAAAACAGTGTTTATTCTCGGCAGACATGCCACTGGAGCAAAAAGCCTCAACAAATGTATACCTCTGGTTTATGTCCTGGGCAGTTTTTTTCTATCTCAGTCCATGATGTCCCTGCCTTCTTTATTTCTACCTCCACTCTTCTTCTCCAAGTTGGCTTTGGTCTTCCTCTTTTTCTGTTGCCTTGAGGATTCAATTTCAATGGCCCATACACACGGGCTACAACTGTCGCCGCAACCACGTGGCATGCGCCTGTTGCGACGATAAGTCGCCCGTGTGTATGACGCACGCGCCCCGAACCGTCGCTACTTAGAGCTGTCGCCAGGCGATTAATTTGGTCAATCGCCGGCAACAGCTGTCGACGCAACTTCGCAGCAGTTGTCGCTAGTCCACCGTGTGTATGCGGACTAGCGACAGCAACATACATACAGTGAGCGGAACTTCCGGCGGGGGGGAAGGGGCCTTCGCCGACAGCTTCCGCCGAATCTGTTTCCCTCTGTGCGCCGTGAGTACGGCTGTTGCACAGAGGGACCTGGCGGCGAGCTGTCGCTGCTTTTTTCTTTTTTTTTGAGCGACTTGTAACATTTGTGCCTCCGCCTCGTGAGTTTTAGGCTTAAGGATTCTTTCTCAATTGATTTGTCCTTGCGAAGAGTATGGCCAATCCATCTCCACTTACCGAGTTTCATCTGCAAGTCCACTTGTTGTTCTTGGGTTCCTTCCTATAATTCTAATTGAAATAACATTTGACCACCACCAGATGTGTGGTATTCTTCGAAGGAAGTAGTTTATAAAGGTTTGGAGGCTTTTTGTTATCTCTGCTGTCACCTTCCATTTCTCATATCCATACAGAAGGACTGTCTTCACATTACTCTGGAATATTCTCAGTTTGTTTTTTGTGGAAATATCATGGGATCTCTAAGTTTGATACAGTTGTACAAATGCTGATACAAATTCTGTACTGATTTCGGACTTTAACATCAGCAATGACATCACCATCCATTGTCATCAGAATGCCCAGATACTGAAATTTAATCACAGTTTCTATGTGTTTTTCATATTCCTGAAATGTTTGTTTAGGATCTGTGTTGCTGTTTAATCGCCTCTCTTTAATTTTCTTGCAAAAGAGATGCGATTAAACAGTAAACAGTAATGCCGATCCTAAATGAAAGTTTCAGGTGTATGGAAAATACATCAAAACTGTGAGTTAAGTCCACTGCAACTGAGTTTTGTCCATTAAAGTGGACCTGATCTCAGAGAGTTCTCTCTGCTCCAAAAGATATGCAACAGCATAATAGCCGTTGAACAAAAAAACATTTCTTTGTTACAGCTGAAACAAATCGTGCACTGTTTCTACTTCCTGATTCATGGAAGCAGACGTATTGTTAACATCCTGTGCTTTCAAATGAGCTTATCTGCCTTATCTGCCGTGGCAGTCATGTGACACAGGGGGAGGTCAAATTACAATCACAATCAACTTGTGATTAGACACAAATGAGGGGGAATTGTACAGCCTAAACTTTCTAAATACATACAGGGTGCATTTCTCAATGTTTTCCTTCTGTCTTGGGCAAGAGTTCAGGTTCACTTTAATGTTTATTGTTGACAGTTTGCGGTTTAAAAAACACTGCAATTGCTAGTGTGGTGGGAAAAATATACTAGTATGAGGGAGTCAGTCTTCCATGATTTCAAAGTAAATTACGAAAAACAGAGTACAAAATGGGCTTGATTCACTAACCGGCGCTAAGTGTTAGTGGGCACTTTAGGTGGTTTGCGCCCACACAGAAGAAACAATCCCGCTCATTGCGCGCACAGCGCGGGTAATAGTGCGCATTGCTGGCCTTTAAAAGTTGCAACCGATGCGACGAAAATGATGCATCGGGTGCCCGTTAAGCAGCGCTATGATGCGCCACTTCGGGGGCACCCGATGCGTCATTTTTGGTGCATCGGGTACGACTTTTGAAGGCCACGGGTGCAACGTTATCATCGCACCGTACACTAAGATCGGCGCACCCGCGCTGCACGCGCAGTGCACAGGACCACGCGCAAATTAGCTTTGCGCACAATAGCGGCCAAAATGGGTTTTTCACTCCGGCGCTAACACTTAGTGCCGGTTAGTGAATCAAGCCCATTATGTAAAAAAAAAAATAGCCACAGTAATTTATATAAATCAAAGATGAACTGTGCTGAAAATAACTCAATTAATAAAATTACATATTTTTTACACAATTAATTTATAAAATATTTCCTTAGGCCATGTTTCCATCTGTGCGCTTCTGTCCGCTTTTCAGCAACATGTATCAATCTGTAACATTGGTGTGCTGATAAAAAGCGGACAGAAGCGCACAGATGGAAACAAGGCCTTACTCTGATTTATATTCTGAGATTTATCAAAGTCACAGACATTGGTGGTCTTGTCAGGTGCAGCTCTCCTAAATGTTTGCTCCTGAGTATTCTGAAGCCAGGGAAAATAGTACCTTGTCTCCCAGAATGCTCTGGGAGGATACTTTGACATAGCTAAACAGCCTAGACTAACCATCAATGAAAGGGTGGGGCTACATACCAATATACGGCAAAATGAACATATAGGAAGTGTTTCTGATGCTCACATCAGGTAAATTATCGTAAAAGTGGGTATCCTGAATAATTAACCTTTTTCACTATATATCATTACAGGTCCACTTTAAGGCACAGTTTTACATATTGTAGCATGGATTTCTGCTTTAAAAGTATGAATAGATGTGAGTTTTAGCCTATTGTTTTCCTCCAGTCTCTCCTCCACCCTCTCCCCCTCCTTCCCCGCTTGTGTTGTCCTCACCTCTGTTGCAGAAAGGTTTAGTAGTTTCACAATTTCACATTTCAGACCCGTGTCTTGCCTTGGGCATAGCGAAATGACTAGTTACAGATTAAAATAGATGAAGATTATCAGGTTACGAGCTTGTTTACTTGTCATGGGTAGCTAACTCTCCAAATAGCTGTCAATAATTCATTATTCCACTGGGGAATGGTTGTCTCACGGCGTTCAGTTCTAACGTTCATATTCTGCAGTTTAGCATATTTCCCATGCGTGCCCTCTGGTGTTTTGGCGTTTTAGTGAGCCGTATATATTAAAAAGAAATTCCTTTTCTTTATTCAATTGCTAGAAATATAGATTAGTGCTGCACATGTCTTTGTGTAATTTAGGGTCAGTACAAATTATATTCCCATTTCACTTTAGAGCCATCTAAGAACTTGAAGAACAGCAAAGTCCCGTTATCCGGAACTCAACCAACCGGAAGTGTCAACTAACCTCTATGCCTGTTGGGTAACGGGGACTTTCTTTTTGGGGTGTTTGCGGAATGTTTTCATCCTTTATTATGTTTACCAAGCGACCAGCCTTCCTCTTGTCCTAGTGGGCTCCTAGCAGCTTACGGCAACTGTGCACGTCTCTCGGCATTTCACGTGACCTGATGTGGGTCAGGTGACATGCCGGCTTCCATGCATGGGGGAAGCCGGGAAGCCGCTAGAAGTCCACTAGAAGCAAGAGGAAGGCTGAAAGATGTCGCTGTGGCAAGCAGGCCTGGTCCACCCATGATCCAAGTGAGGCAACTTCCTCAGGTGGCAGAAGTCTGGGGGCAGCACCAGGCAGAAACAGGAAGTGAAGAGAGTGCCTGGCCAACCTATAATAAGGGCAACTGTACCTGGCTAACCCATACCGGGGTCAACTGTACCTAGCTACCAAAACTAGGGGCACCTATAACTGACTACCTACCTATGCTGAGTGGTTTTTTTGGGGGGGAGCTCACCGCAGCTATAACGTGTGGTGCAAGTTGTCGGGTGCTGTGCGATCATTCCAATTTGGGGATGGGGGGTGGGCACATCCTCACAAGTTTGCCATGGGCAGCAAAAAGTCTAGAACCCTGCTGGTACCAGATACCAGGGACTCTGCGGTATATCACAAATTACATTTCATTGCAACCATGACAACAGTACATAGTTAGGGGAACAGATTTCTAGAAACTCTATTAGCCATCTTGCACTAGCTCTTGTTAGAGTACATCCTCCTTCTCTTTATTTGTTTAGCCGACTTCGACTCTTCATGACCATATGTACGTCTGCACGCCAGATGTAACTGTCATTCACTGCGTCTTTCAGCTGTTGCATAGGCATGTTCATAGTTTTACATATGCTGTCTATCCATCTTAGCCTCTGATACCTTTTTTTTTGTTGTGTTTTACAATCATCCAGGATTTCTCATTAAGTGACCCTCCAATTTTAATTGTGCAAATACTGGCTAATTTTACTACATGCATGTAGTATGAGGGCCCCCAGAGTTTAAATACTATGAACAGACTTTGCCGCTAAAGGACAACTGAAGTGAGTGGGAAATGGAGGCTGCCATAATTATTTCCCTTTAAACAATACCAGTTGCCTGGCTATCCTGCTGATCCTCTGCCTCTAAAACTTTTAGCCATTGATCCGGAAAAAGCATATGCAGATCAGGTGTTTGCTTATAGAACCTTTAGAAATAAACATTCTGTACAGATCACCTGGCAGAACTAAAGATGATGTCACCACCTGTGATACATTTCAGAATGTAAATCAGAGAGAGGAAAACATTGACTAAATGATTTTTAAATAAATATTGTAAAAAAAAAAAAAAAAAAAAAAGCACTTTTTATTCATTGTTATTTTCACTACACTTCCTCTGTAAGCTTCCTGTCAGTTTGAGAGATTCTGATCTGCAGTTGCATAACTAAAATGATGTCACCCCTGGAAAGCTATCATGTCCACTGTGTCCCAGTGGTGACCCCAATGTCAGTGGAGGAACCTGCCAAGGGTTACAAAACAAGGGCGACCTCTGTGACCATCTTTGTTGGTGGAGGGAGTCATGAATGCCACACAGTAAAGGCCGGGGGACTCCTTAACTGTGTGGCATTCATAAGTTCTTCCACACATAATTACAGTGGCCATACACTGGTCAATATTTTCCATCAATATTCAGCCCATTTGGTCATTTGATTGATTCATTTGATCAAATGTGCCAGAAATTGATTCTGCAAACAATTCACATTCACTCGTTTTTGTCCCAAATTGATTGATTCAGTTCATCGCACTAAACAGAAGAGATTACTAGCAAGGCTGGATTTACCATAAGGCACTGTAGGCACGTGCCTACAGGCGCATGATGATGGAAAGGTGGTTCACTCCCCTCCCACCTCCCTCCATCCTTCACTATGCAGAGTCCTGATGAGCAGTGCTGCTCATCCAGATTCCGGATATCCGGGTAACCTGGATATCCAACAATTTTTAGCTATCCGATTCGGATACAGATACTGGATTTCCACAGAAATCAGGATAGCTATCTGCGGATAGTTGGCTGGCAATGCGGATATCCACAGAAATCCTACTATTGAGATACTGTATGGTGTCCAGGATGTCATTGAGACAATCAGAGGGCTCCCAGCAGAAGCCCTAGCAACCAATCACAGAGGGGAACACTGGCCAGCCTCACCTGTTCTCATTGAGCCAATCAGAGGGCTCCCAGCCTAAGCCCTGGCACCCGATCACAGAAAGGAATCCTGGCCAGCCCCCCTGTGTAATAAGGAGGGTGTAACATCTGTAGGAATGGCGGCTGGGGACACGCAGGGTGTATCCGCAACCGCCTTTGCTTCCTCTTCTCAGACCTCATCCGTTCCGTCAGCGTCTAGCACGCTGGGAACGGTATTGTCATCTGCTCATAGGGTCGCTTTCTCGCACGGGCCCGCGCGGAGACAGGACCTTTATGCTGGGAGAAGGCGCGTCAGCTTACCTGCTGGTCGGTGACTCTCGCCGCTCGGATTGGCTTTTCCGAGATGGGCGCGGCTGAGAGTCTTCCTCTGCTTCATAAAGCCTTTGTTCACCATTCGCAAACTGTCTGCTGTCGTGAATACTTTGTGTTAGCGCTCAGACCTTAGACTAGTTCCCAGGTGTTGAAACCAAGGACTTCACACCAGACTAGGAATTGTGATATTGTTATTGCTTACTTGTGTATGATTCTGGCTATACTCTGACCTCGCATTTGCTTACTGATTCTGTACTTCCGCCTATCTGATCCTTGTTGCTGAACTTCTGCCTGATTACCTACCATTCTCTTGCCTATCGCTCTGTACTGATATTACCTCTCTGTTGCCGAACCTTGCCTGTCTGACCACTCCTCTCACCAGTGGGCCCTTGCCACTGGTGAGGTGTTTATATATGCCCACCAGCTCCTCTGGTGAGGTGACACTTGTTTCTGATAGTCCCTTGCCAGCTCCTCTGGTAAGGTTTTGTTAAACTATACAGTTACCGTGTCTGATAGTACTTTACCAGCTCCTCTGGTAAAGTCGTGTTAATTAATACTGTCTTATCACTGATAGTACCTTGTCAGCTCCACTGGTAAGGTGTTGCCAAGCTATCTTGTTCTGTTGTAGCTAGGATCCACCAGATCCTCTGGTGAGGGCTAGCGCTGATGCTAGTTAGTACCCACCACTCACTCTGGTGAGGTTCAGAGTTAGTTTATAGCTCCAGAGACTGATAGTACCTTGCCAGCTCTTCTGGTAAGGGCTAGCTAAACTACTTAGTCACTTGTGCTGTTAGTACCTTACCAGCTCCTCTGGTAAGGTTTAGTCAAACTGCTTTTACTCTCTCTTTTGCTTATACTTTACCAGCTCCTCTGGTAAAGGTCTATTGTTTATATTTCTGTTGTTGGACTCTCCAGCTCCACTGGAGAAGTCTATACTGTTGCACCAAACACCACACCTTACACTCTGCTAGCTATACTTGTATTATTGGTGATACTGCAAATCACCACATAATCAGGTATAGCGTCTGTATTATTTGTGGTTCTGCAGAGCACAAATAATCAGACGTCTGAGTTGCAGCACCGTTTCAGAGGGCTGCCATGATGAGAAGTATCGTCCTAGCTTGTGAATGCTCACTGAGAGACATGCTGCAGTGCTGGTGGCCTAGCAAGTGCTGTACACAGTGATAAACCTAAAGCTGTTCAGTGATTAACCCCTTCACTATCACTACACTATTGTTAAATCGTTAATTAGCTTGATTTCATTGTGTGACAGTCAGAGTGTGTGCTCTAGGGCTGCTGGCCTAGCAAGTGCTGTATACAGTGATAAACCTAAAGCAGTTCAGTGATTAACCCCTTCACTATCACTGCACTATTGTTGTATTGTTAATTAGCTTGATTTCATTGTGTGGCAGTCAGAGTGTGTGCTGCATGGCTGCTGCAGGCAGCTGCTATGTGTCTGTGTGTGTGCTGAGCCTATGCACAGATCACCAGGCTAGCTGCTGCCTGCTGGCCAGCTATTAGCTTTAGCTAGCTTCAGTATAGGTTAGGGATTAGGGAATAGGATTACTGTGTTATTGTGTAGTTTGTACTGTAGTACCGCAGTCAGTGCTAGTAGTTGTTAGAGTAGTAGTACTACTGTGTTAGCTTACTACAGAACTGCTGTGCTGCTAAGCAGTGCCAGTGTGACAGTTAGTGTATTCTCCTCTGCTGTCTGACTGTCACTAGGCACTTGGCACGTTGCAATTTGCATGTGGCACTTTGCACTTTGCACGTGGCACTTTGCACGCGGCAGGTGGCACTTGCCACATGCAAAGTGCCACGCGCAAAGTGCCACGTGCCATGTACAAGGTGCCATGTACAAAGTGCCATGTGCCACGTGCCAAGAGCAAAGTGCCACATGCCATGTGCAAAGTGCCAAGTGCCATGTGCCACTGCCAAGTGCCACGTCCGGCATGCACCTGCAAACATTACACCTGCTGCTGCTGCATTGCTCTGCTCCTGCTGCCTTTGCTGCTCCCACCACCAGGGGGCCACAGGCCACCGCTGCTGTGCTGATACCACCTATATTTAACCCAAAACACAATTTCTTCCGTAATTCTTTGGAGGTGTCTGGGCTGAAAACCGCCATGTCCCAGTTGTGCGGTTGGACTTTGGACACAATGTGGGCTGCACGACCGCTGTCTGGAACCTAGTCCTGATGTTACTTGACAGCCATTGTTTTTTTTTTGGGGGGGGGATTTTAAGTCCCCACATCATCAATTAGTTCCCCTTTAAAAAACAATGATACTACATGCCTCATGTACCCTAAAAAAAGTTTTTAAAGCAATTTAAAGGCCACTTCCATTTTCTTTAACCAGATATCCAATCTGCTACCAATGTTCTATTAATGATCCGTACTACACATATAATTCATTATATCATACGTTTTTGGGTTTTTTTTTCACTTCAGTGCCACTCTAAGTCAATTATTAAAATCTATATATATCTTTTTTTTTTCATTTCAGGAATATGATGACGGCTACGGAACGGCATATGATGAACAAAGTTACGACTCCTATGATAACAACTACACTTCACAAGTACAGAGGTGAGCTGCGTCAATGGCCCGACCTTCCTGCTAATGACGCTGCATATTCACAGCGGCGGTGGGAACGTGATAACTGTTTTTAGTGCTAGATTTCGCAGTCATTAATATAATGAGAGCACAAGCCATCCTGCTTCCTGAACACTTTCCCTCCTAGGCCCTGCGCTCTGGAGACTCACATTAGCAATTAAAGTGTAACGGTCTTTGGAACGCAGAGTTGTTGACTGTAAGAGAACAGGATTGCACTGATGAGTGCTTTACCTATAATGTGAAAGTCTTCTTCTGCTGAGGAAATGAAATCCTAAATAGGATGATGCTTTCACCTCGTCAGTCAACCACATTCTAAAAGCCTAAAACAGGCCATAGATTATTACTATTATTATATAGTGGATTTATATAGTGCAAACATATTACACAGCTCTGTACAATACATAGGATTGCACGCAATGATAACAGGGGTGACCAACAACACAATACAGGTAATAAGCAATACAATACAACAATACAGGTAATAAGCAATAAGATACACAGCACAATACAGGTAATAAGCAATACGATACAACAATACAATTGATAAGCAATATGATACACAACACAATACAGGTAATAAGCAATACAATACAACAATACAGGTAATAAGCAATATGATACAACAACACAATACAGGTAATAAGCAATACAATACAACAATACAATTGATAAGCAATAAGATACAACAACACAATACAGGTAATAAGCAATAAGATACAACAACACAATACAGGTAATAAGCAATAAGATACAACAACACAATACAGGTAAAGAGCAATAAAGTACAACAACACAATACAGGTAATAAGGAATAAAGTACAACAACACAATACAGGTAATAAGGAATAAAGTACAACAACACAATACAGGTAATAAGCAATAAGATACACAACACAATACAGGTAATAAGCAATATGATACACAACACAATACAGGTAATAAGCAATAAAATATAACAACAAAAGACAGTTCATAAGCAATAAGATACACAACACAATACAGGTAATAGGCAATAAGATACACAATACAGGTAGTAATACAATGCCAAATCATACACTGGAAAATGCAGAAGACAGAGGCGCCTGGCTCTTCTACTGACCACATATGCTATTGTTCAGTTGTTATTGCCTGATGAAGCAGGATCAAACCTGCGAAACGCGTTGCATATTTGGAGTTCATAAATAAAATATATTGACTGCCTTTACTACAGTCGTTGTGTGTCTACTTGGAGGAGGTAAGTCCACCACTACCTCCTCTATTTACCAAGAATTTGGCTTTTAAGCTCATTTAGCTTCCTTTTATCCTTTTGGCGCCTGTTTTCCTGCATAATATTGAGTCCACCCTAGGTGGGGGGTTGAACCCCCTTTTTCTCATCTACAGAGAGCGACTTCTTATTACTGAGTGGGGTCAGGAAAATCTCCCCACCTGCCTTTACAGTGGTTGCCTAATGGTAACCCTGGTTTGTGAGTATTAATATTTACTCTCTAGTAACCATTTACCAGTACATATTACACTATTGGGGCTCTTGGTGTTCCCTGTTTTTAAATCATACAGTGGAGTGGTAGTCCTAATAATAAAAGTTCACATATTCTGGGCAGAGTGCACAATTAGGTATGATACACAAGGAGAGAGGGCACTGCCAAAGGCTTAGAATCTAGAGGGAGAAGGTGGTGACAGGAAAGGAGTGGGGGCTGCATCAAGAGGTTCTTGGCAGAGAGAGTTAGGGTTAGGGGCAGCATTGAGGTGGAATAGGCCTCCTTGAAGAGGTAAGATTTGAGGGCTTGTTTGAAAGTGTTGAAGGAGGGGGAAAGTCTGATGGGCAGTGGGAGAGAGTGGCACAGGGTGGGGCAGCTCTAGTGAAGTCCTATAGACGTGCGTGAGAGTGTGAGATGCATGGGGTTATTAGGAGGAGGGTAGATGTACATATGATTTGAGACATGCAAAAATGGAGCAGCAAATTTGGGCGCACCAGGCACCACCATAGGCCGTAATGTGATTACGTAACTACAGCTTAAACAGTGCTCAGACAGTAATGTGGGTGCCGTTGAAAGACGGAGCCTAAATTACTATAAAAGCAGTGTAATTTTGCAGCCGAATTACGTCCAGAATCCACAGCGGCTTGAAGAGGGATTAGTAATTAACGCCACCGGGATTTTTGCAGGATTAGAGTGAGACGTTTTTCGGCTTTGCCCTGCGCCCATATGACTACGGTAGGGATAAGATTATGAAGCCCTCAGAGGGACTGTTACAAGACTAGATGATGTGTAAAGAGCTGTGGAAGATGTTGGCGCTGATATATATACTAAATAACGATAATGTTAAAAATTTAAGAGAAGCTATTGTAGTGTTTCTAGCAGAAAATGCTATATGTATTTGTTGGTCTGAAGTAGAGGATTGAACAGTCTAAGGCAGAGTTCCTCAACCCTGCCCTCAAGGCCCACCAACAGTACATGTTTTACAGGAAACCACAAATATGCACAGGTGAGGTCATTAGTGTCTCAGCAAAGCTTATTACCTACCTCTGTGGCTTTCCACAAAACATGCACTGTTGGTGGGCCTTAAGTACAGGGTTGGGGAAGACTGGTCTAAGGCACATATGTCAAACTCAAGGCCTGGAGGGCCAGATCCATGCCAGTGTTTAGGATGGACTGAGAATGAGAGGAATGTGTTCTACCTGATGGACCGCACCTTTCCTGATTCAGACCCATTGAGCTGTGTCAAAAATGTGTGAGGACCTTGGACCTCG
Source organism: Hyperolius riggenbachi (assembly GCF_040937935.1). Lineage (NCBI taxonomy): Eukaryota > Metazoa > Chordata > Amphibia > Anura > Hyperoliidae > Hyperolius > Hyperolius riggenbachi. The sequence goes on from NC_090650.1 coordinate 426,870,620, forward strand.
TAGGACCGGTTTGACATACCTGCTCTATGGTGAATAAAAAGGAAAGGGTGTGTCTTCTTGATCCCCACTGTCAGACAGAGATGCTGTATGTTTTCACTGGGTGTACATGAGTTTCCTCCATCCATTCCAGTTTCCTCCTAGATTCTAAAACAAATTGATTGGTTGCCCCAAAACTTGGCCTTAAAATGTCCATCAACGATACAATCTTGATTTACAATCTTTCCAATTCTATGTAGTAGACAGGTAAACCGAGTGAATATAATTTGAATGGAACCCTTATGCTGGATCCACACCATACAATTTTTTGGCATATTACCTCCCAGATCGATTATTTCCAGCATGTCCAATCTGAGAATCAATCGATTTTTTGAGCGATTTTCTGATTGATTTCCATAGAAACGAACGGAAATTGATCAGAAAATTGCTCAAAAAAAAATCGATCGATCCTCAGTTCGGTCACACTGGAAATAATTGATCTGGCAGGTAAATCTGCCAAAAAATTGTATGGTGTGGATTACACAGCAGTTGTAAGATTGTACAATGAATATTGCATTATTCAAGGTGCCCATACACTGGCTGATGATCAGAAGATTTAACCATCAGATAGATATCTCTCTGATCATGTCTGATCAGAGAGGGATCTACTGCTACCAGTGCAAAGAGATCAATGCAGGTAGATCTGTGCAGCTGCCTCTGCCTGCCGGGCAGCCCAGGTATCCCCTATATATTGTTTATTGGTGAAATTTGCATTCTCGCCTGACTCAAAATTGTTTGCAAAAATATAATGGGAATTTTTTGCAGTTTAATCATTTTTGTTAAAATGAGAATTATCTTGAAAATATATTTTCTCACGTCCATTTACTTCAATGCATTTGGGGAAAGAAAAAAAAGTATTTTCGCATGCATGGCCATACATTTTTGCACATGTACTGATTTGTGCTAAAATGTTTTGTTTTTTTCTTGTTCTTCTTGTTCACCGATTTCAGTGCACTTGATAAAAATGTGTTTTTTTGCATTCAGGGACATAAGTTCTTGCACATATTCCCATCTGTGTGAAAATGCTCTTACGCTCTCACTCGCTTGAATACATTCGGCGAGTTTTTGCATCAATGTCCATATGTTTGCCCATATACACTCGTTTATGCAAAAAATGTTTTATATTTTTATCACTCAATTGGCCTGATGCACCAAGTAGTGTTAAGGAGAAACTCCAACCAAGAATTGAACTTTATCCCAATCAGTAGCTGATACCCCCTTTACATGAGAAATATATTGCTTTTCACAAACAGACCATCAGGGGGCGCTGTATGACTGATTTTGTGCTGAAACACCTCCCCACAAGAAGCTCTGGGACGCGGTACTTTTGGCAGTTTGTTACAATGTAACAAGGTTCACAGACAGGAATTAGCTGTTTACAGCTGTCTCCAACAGCCAAAACAGCTAGCATCAGCTACATAACCTGCCCACAGTAAAAATGTCACCATGTAATAAATGTCAGAATGTAAATCAGGGAGACTAAAGATTTTACAATGAGCAAACACTGACTAAATCATTTATACATAATTATTGTAAAAATGAAGCACTTTTTTTTATTGCATTATTTTCACTGGAGTTCCTCTTTAAGGTTGCCGTGTGCATACAGCCAGCGCAGGGAAATTTTACAGGTACTAATTTAGGGGGAGCATTGCCCGCTAACTCCTTACCGCCACTCACGTTACCAGTTTAATGAACACATTGCTTTGGTAACGCATGGCTTAACACATGTTACCATATCAACACGTGCATTATCACGATAACGCACTTGGCGCTAATTTGTTACAGCAGCAGGGTCAGCCATACTATGTTAGGAAAAAAAACACATATATAAGTAGATAAATACTTGTTCTACTTACATAACAGATATATTGCACTGTCCACGTTGTGAATTCAGTGAATTGTATATATTAAATAAAGATAATTCTGTTCCTGGCATTTGCCATTTTGGTTCCCTCTGACTGAAATCGATACTGATGTCATTTCCTCCATTACTCTTTTTTTTCCCCTATAACCTGCTCTAGCTAACATGGTTTGTAAACATGTGAGCACAGCAAGATCAGATTCCAGCCTTGTCTCTAAACTGCCCTCAGCCAATCAGTGATGAGCAGAGATGTGAGAGGGGTGATGACAAGCTCCTTTCCGTTGGCAATGTACCAAATAGAGCCATGCTGACAGATGAGATTTATTACAGCAGAAACATTTCTGATTATATTGGAATGCTTGCAATGCAGGGTCAGGATGTAGACTACATAATTAACACAGAACAATGGGGTAAATGGAATTTGATTTTATGGCTGACAATCCCTCTTGAATGGACAGTGCATCCTACGGTGTTAGTAATAGTAAAATTGCTATGCACTGTCTCCTAATGGTCTTACCACTAGTTAGCGCACCAGGCCCAATAAATCTCTGTACACCCATTTAACTTTAAAAACTCAGTTTTGACAAAGGTTTGCTTTAAGAAAGCTGTAAATGACATAAAATGGCACCATGATAAATAATGCAGCACATTTACATTATTTATTTTAAACATATTTTTAATACATTTTTAAAATGCTGGCTTGTCACTTCAAGGGACGATGGTCTGTTTCCACACAATTGATTCAATGGCAGAAATATACTTTCCTGCCAATTATGGAATGTTCCTCGGAAGGTCCCTTTCATTCATTACGCCATGCAGTGGTTGTGCGGGGAAAACGTCCGCATTTATATTTCCTGTCACTTCCTGGATTTCATGCAGCCGATTGTTCCCAGATGCCTTTGCAGATTCCTCCAGCCAATTAAATGTTCCCAAATGTTATTTTGAAATGTTTTCCCTATTGTTTTGGTAAAAGTGTAGTATAAGGTATGCATTAAAAAAGGCACAGCAGTGACATACAGTATAGTTGTCATACAATTTTCAGGACACCCATTTTTAGGTTGGTTTCACCATCAGAAACACTTCCTCTATCTATATACAGCAGAGTCCCCAGTATCTGACACAGATGGGGATCCCCTGATGCCAGACACATGTGGTTGCCGGGTTGCTTGAGCAACCAGGCGGAAAAGCACACCCTCCCCCCCCTCATGCATTAGAAAATACTCACTGAGCCTCCAATGATGTCTTGTATAGGGATGGTCGTAGTCAGCCAACTTCGGTACGCTGGATGCTTATGCCGGTATGCAGAAAAGGTTACGCATTAATTCCTTTTTCATTGCTTAAACCAAGAACTCTTCTACGCGTACATTCCCCTTTCCAATGCGTACATTTGTAAGCATACAATCGCACGCAGAAAATTAGACGCGAGCAACGCATTCGTGGATCATTACGCAATACACTTGCTAACTATGCATAGTGGGCGTAAGCTACGCGTAGCGGTACTTCGCTATGCGTAAATTCATAAGCTTAGTTTTGAAACTTCACCTACGAACTACGATGCGTAAATTCGCACTGGCGTAGTTTCTGCTCATCCCTGTTCTTGTAGCTCCTATTTGGCTCCTGGAGGCTTCCCAGCATCCTCCGTGTTGGGCTCCTGGCAAATCACATGACCTGTGTCGTGTCACGTGACACACTGGGATCTGCAGGCGGATGCCAGAAAGCCGCTAGGAGCTGCAGGACATTCCTGAAGGCTCGGTGAGTATTTTGTGGCTGGAAAATCTCCCCAACCCCCCCCCCCCCAAAAAAAAAAACAGTCCTTGTTATTCCCTCAGGCATGCTGGTTAGTTGAGACGTCCGGTTTCCTGAGTTCAGAATAATAGGGACTCTGCTGTATTCCTGTATATTGGTATGTAACTCCACCCTCCCAGTGGAACTTGCCAATTGGCATGTTTTACAAGGGAGCGGATACGTTTCTGCCCCTGTCACCAGCTGATTATAGCAGAGCTGTAAAATAGCTTGCCTTTACATGAGATGTTTTTTCATTTTACAATCTTGGTCATCTTTAAGAGTGTCAGTAGATTACATTGGTCCAATTCCAAATCATTAATTAAAATATTAATTAATATTAAATTTATATTAACTAATCTCATTGACTATCCCTAAGGCCCAGCCCTAAGGAAATTATGTAAACAGTCAGACAGCTAGACAACCATTCCTCAGATTTACTTTTATCTCAGGCTGTCCAGACAACAAAGCTGAAGGCAATGTTTAGGTGGCTACAGATTGAAATGGAAAATAATGGAAAGATTGTGTTTTAAATAACCTTATAGTCAGATACAATGTTACATTGTTTATATTTCCTCCCCGCCCCTATATAACTTCAATGTGCTCTCCGCCCATGTATGTATACCAGGACCCACCAATGTTCCAGCAATAATTTCACATTGAGGCTTCTGACCAGCCTCCCATCATGTTCTGGAGGAAGCCCATTGCATTATCATAGTGGGCCACTAGGATGGTGACCCCGGGAAATCAGGGGTGTAGCAATAGAGGGTTCAAAGGTTCCAAGATCACAGGTCACACTCAGGGTCCTCTTTCAACTGCTGGATTAGCTCTTCATTGGTTCTATGCTGGTAATGAACACCTCTATATGTGCCTTGAATAGTGATAATCATTAACAAACTGCCCCCTCCCCCTGCTTTTACCTCCCTGACATTGCAGCTGTCCTTGGCAGGTTTTGGTATGCAATATCAATTGTTACATAAAGAGGGTTTGTGGGCAACCAATGTAAAACTAGCACTAGGACCCATAGCTCCTTAGCTACACTGGATGGAGATGTAGTACTTACTTCACTCACCCTTCCCATTGCTGCTGATTGGAGGGGAGGTGTGGCTCTTACAGACACAGGCCTCTGCGCTTGTATAATGAGCATCGGGGAGCATAGTTTTGGCTTAGAGTTCAACAATGTGGAATCCTTGCAGAAGTTCTTGCTATGCACTGTTTGGCTTGTGGGAAGGTGTGTTGGGGCAGCTTTTGGACAGAGACGGAGCACCCAGAGGGGCTTTGGCTTCATGCACTATTGGCTGAATGGTGAGATCACATGACTTAACAAGAACATCCTCAGAGAGCAAGGTGGTCAAAGATGGGGCGGCCACATACATGACCCCAAAGATTGAAACCCTCAGAGGTGAGTATAAGGAAGTTTTGGACGACGGGGGTGCCACATAGAGAACCCTGAAGCTGAAAAAACTCAGAGGTGAGCATGGGGGGGGGGGGGATTTAACTAAAATTATGGTCATTAAAGAGGGAGAGAGAGATCTGTAGTATGAAGAAAAACCATCTGGAGAGGGGATTAAAATTATAAAAAGATTTACACAGATCCCATTCATGGCTATAGTCATTTTTATAACAAAATGAAAATTTCCTTTTAAACCTTTCAAACTGAAAAAAAAAAAAAAAAAAAAAAAATAACAACAACAACATCAACAACAAAGACAGACAAACAATGTCCTCTTGAAAACATTAGGGTGATTTTTTTTTTCCAGGCATTGTAAAATTAATCTCCTATTCAGACACTGCCTATTGAGCCGACCATATGGCTACTTCTGATTGTTCCTCATCCCGGTTATGTGGACCGTATGGGCCAGTGAAACACAACAGAATTGTTTGCCTATTTACCGGTTTATGCACTCTGGAAGATTTATACCGAACGGCTTGAAAAATGGCTGTACAAATATGAGGCCCGCTGGAGGATTGCAGTACATCATTTGGAGTTAGCATTGCCATCTGCTTAATAGCAGCGAAACGGCTACAGAGGCACTTATAATGGGCCATTCTAAGACTTGACAGATGCTGTCAAGTTAACCTGTCAAGGCTAAAGTCCTGGAAGGGGATGTAGGTTATGTGCTGCAAGGCTGTACGCGGCGAAATGAGCCAGAACTTATTCCCATCATCACTGTGATAATAGGACAGTTTAGTATTTCTAAAGAGTGCATAATGGTACGATGGAATGTTTGTGGTGTTTCCTAATGAGAAATAACTGCTAGCCACGGTCTTCATAGTAAACGGTGGGGATCATTTCTTATTGAGAGATGTTCTGTTGATTGACATTTTCCATTTTTTTCAATATATTGCAAGTAAGAACAAATAAAGATTAAAAGACACCCGAGGTGACATGTGACAGGATGAGATAGGCATGTGTATGTACAGCGCCAGCTATGCTGTGTTCCTTTCTGTGTTTCCCTACCTAAAAGAGTTAAACATCAGGTATGTAAGTGACAGTTTCTGCCTAGGTCAGGACTGGGTCGGACTACAGCGTAACCCTCACTGATAAGGCATTGCAACCATAAAGCACTTCCCTAACAGAAAATGGCTTCTGAGTGCAGGAAAGAGATAGAAAGGGTCAATAGTTCATAGATTTTAGCTCTGGCATACTTCAATGAATGTGTCATTGAGCAGAAACAATGAAACAGTCAAAACTAAAAAAGTGCATTTAAAGGGGAACTTCAGCCTAAACAAGCATACTGTCATTACGTTACATTAGTTATGTTAATTAAAATATATAGGTAATATAATCTCTTACCCACCCTGTTTTAAAAGAACAGGAAAGTGTTTGATTTCATGAGGGCAGCCATCTTTTTGGTTGAAAGGAGGTGACTGGAAGCATGAAACTGTGTCCCGATCACCCCTCCCAATTGCTAGGCAACGTGAATAACAACATAGGAAATCCCTTCATGCACAGCATCAAGGAAAAAATGCTCGGGCAGTTTTCTTTGATGGGGCGGAGCTTAGCTTTTGAGCAGCTAAAAATAAGGCTTAGTTAAGAAAAACAAAGTTCTGATGCTGTGAAACTGTTAAAGAAACACCAAGCCTTTCCAGTGCTGCTGAGTAGATTTTTAGTCTGGAGGTACACTTTAAATATTAAATAAACCTGTAGGATTTCTAAGAAGGTAATTTTTAGGAGAAGGAGGATAGATACAATTATTTATCTCATCAGTCTTTTTTCACCTCGGGTGTCCTTTAAAGAGGAACTCCAGTGAAAATAATGCAATAAAAAAAGTGCTTCATTTTTACAATAATTATGTATAAATGATTTAGTCAGTGTTTGTTCATTGTAAAATCTTTCCTCACCCCGATTTACATTCTGATATTTATTACATGGTGACATTTTTACTGTGGGCAGGTTATGTAGCTGCTCCTAGCTGTTTTGGCTGTTAGAGACAGCTGTAAACCGCTAATTCCTGTCTGTGAACCTTGTTACATTGTAACAAACTGCCAAAAGTACCGCGGTCCCGGAGCTTCTTGTGGGAGGGGTTTCACCACAATATCAGTCATACAGCGCCCCCTGATGGTCTGTTTGTGAAAAGCAATATATCTCTCATGTAAAAGGGGGTATCAGCTACTGATTGGGATAAAGTTCAATTCTTGGTTGGAGTTTCTCTTTAAGGACCATTTCCAAGGATCTATACTCATCCTTTATCACCAAAATTAAATGGTCAGCCCATATATGAAGAAATGAATCATTTCAAAGTGAGCTTTGTAGATTGCATAATAGCGTTTATTGTGCCCGTTTGCTTGCTTCCAAAATAAAATGAACATGAAAATAAATACATGTTCAGTATTATTTTTTATGATCTGTGATTTGTGCTTGAATCAGGTTTTGGGAAGGAGTGAAATTACATTATCTTCATTGACACTGAACATATATCTTGAACATTTAAAAATGATATATTATATTATAATCTAAGCTATAATTCTAAGCTATTGTCTAATCATGATTTTTGTTCTTTTGTTTTTTTTTACAGTACGTCAGAATATTATGAATATGCACATGGAATTGGTGAGGAGGACTCATATGATTCATACGGTAAGTCTTATTTTGCTTCAAGGCCTAACCTATTGAGTATCAGGTAGGAATTTCACCAGGGATGAGCAGAAATTTCACCAGGGATGAGCAGAAAATTTACGCATCATAGTTCGCATCTACGCATCGTAGTTCATAGGCGAAGTTTCAAAACTACGCTTACGAATTTACGCGTACGCCCACTATGCGTAGTTAACATGTGTATTGCGTAGTGAACTACGAATGCGTTACTCGCGTCTAATTTTCCGCATGCGAATGTATGCATACAAATTTACGCATTGGAAAGGGGAATGTACGCATAGAAGGGTTCCCAGTATATGCATTTATAAAGGAATTAATGCGTACAATTTTCTGCATACGGGCATAAGTATCCGCATACACTACGCTTCCCACTACGCGCAATTGCGTATTTTAACGCGTATTCTACGAAATGCATATGAAGCGATTATTTGTTTTCGAAGCAGTAGTTTGGCGAAGCGTAATTGCGTAAAACTACGCGTATTTCCAGCGTAGCGAAGTTGGCTGACTACGACCATCCCTGAATTTCACCCTATATGCGTTTGTCTGTCAAATTTTAATAGCATACATTTTGCATGTATTCTTAATGAGATATAAACAAATACATATATATTAATTATTTGATTTTGTGCTGTCAATTATTAGGCACAATGAGGTTGATTCACAAAGCTGCGCTGCTACAGCAGCACAACTTAAAGGACATACAAGTTGACATGTGACATAATGATATAGACATGGGTATGTACAGTGCCAAGCTCACAAATAACTATGCTGTGTTCCTTTTTTTTCTTTCTTTGCCTGAAGAGGTTAAAAGTCATGTATGCAAGTGACAGTTTCGGTTCGGGTCAAGACTGGGGAACTATAGCAGAAACCTCACTGATGAGGAATTCTAGCCATAAAACATTTTTTTTTCTGGCAGAAAATGGCTTCTGAGAGCTGGAAAAAGATAAAAAGGGTCAATAGTTTATAGATTCTAGCTCTGGCATACTTCAATGAATGTGTCATTGAGCAGAAACAATGAAACAGTAATAACTTAAAAAGTATATTTAAACTTAAAATAAAACCATGGGATGTCTTAAAAAATAATTTTTAAAGGATACCCGAGGTGACATGTGACATGATGAGATAGACATGGGTATGTACAGTGCCCAGCACACAAATAACTATGCTGTGTTCCTTTTTTTCTTTCTCTGCCTGAAAGAGTTAAATATCAGGTATGTAAGTGGCTGACTCAGTCCTGACTCAGACAGAAAGTGACTACAGTGTGACCCTCACTGATAAGAAACTCCAACTATAATACACTTTCCTAGCAGAAAATGGTTTCTGAGAGCAAGAGAGAGATAAAAAGGGGAATTTCTTATCAGTGAGGGTCACACTGTAGCCACTTCCTGTCAGGACTGAGTCAGTCACTTACATACCTGATATTTAACTCTTTCTGGCAGAGAAAGAAAAAAAGGAACACAACATAGTTATTTGTGTGCTTGGCACTGTACAAACACATGTCTATTTCACCATGTCACATGTCACTTCGGGTATCCTTTAAGGGAAGGAGGATAGATACCATTGTTTACCTCATCAGTTCATTTTCACCTCAGATGTCCTTTAATGACAGCAACAAGTGTTATAATGCCCTGCATATGCATATGGCTGCATAGCGTGCGCTGTGAAATTACGCTCGGCTCAGATAGTGTAAAGGGCGCTTTGTTACACTTAACGAGCGCTCCACTGAACCCGCCCGGAGTCCTGCGAGTCCAGTAGATTCAAAGGACGAGATTCCTGCACTTTGATTGGCCCTGTAGGCTGCCTGCCAATTTCCCTACGTCAGGGGAAATTCAGTCCTGTTTAACCATTAAAGCTTCCGAAATGGGCATTTAAACTGATTGATGACTTCTTTGACCAATCGAGAAACATGCAATTTTCACCATACGTTGCCTCTGAATATAACGTCTATTATTCTTACACACTCACTTTATATTATGGACATTTATACTACACTTACTTTAAAGTTCAGCTGGTAGAAGAAACATGATTTAAAGGACAACTAAAGTGAAGGGATATGGGGGCTGCCATATTCATTTCCTTTTAAACAATGCCAGTTGCCTGTCAGCCCTGCTGATGTATTTGGCTGCAGTAGTGTGTGAATAACACCAGAAACAAGCATGTGGTTAATCTGGTCAGATCTGACAATACTATCAGGAACACCTGATCTGCTGCATACTTGTTCAGGGTCTATGGCTGAAAGTATTAGAGGCAAAGAATCAGCAGGACAGCCAGGCAACTGGTATTGCTTAAAAGGCAATAAATTTGGCAGCCTCCATATTCCTCTCATTACAGTTGTCCTTTTAACCGCAATAACAGCTTATTTTTATTTCATGTATTGATGCATATCTTTGTATTTTCAACATACAAAGATATGCATCAATACATGAAAGATGCTCATTCTGTAAACGGTACATTATAAACTTACTACCTTATTACATGTATCTCACTATCACTGGCGTAACAATAGGGGAAGCAGCCCCTGCCCCTGCTCATGGCCGTTTTGGGGGGGCAGTAGGGGTCACAGCATGAGGGGAGAGCTTGGTACCCCCCTCCCTCACCTCGGGCTCTCCCCTCTGCGCTCCCCTCCTGCATCTATGTAAGTGGCAGCAGCAGCGGGGGCAGCTATAATTACCTCCATTCACCACGGAGGTTGCCGATTTGCAAGCACTGCACATTACTTCCTGTTAGAAAAGGAAGTAATGTGAAAGTAATGTGAAGCCCTTGCAGATCGGCGACCTCCGGGGGTGAATGGAGGTAATTATAGCTGCTGCTGCTGCCCCCGCTGCTAACACTTACATAGATGCAGGAGGGGGAGCGCAGAGGGGAAAGCCCGAGGTGAGGGGGGGGACTGTCCCCCCTCCCCACCGACGTGCTACCAAGCTCTCCCCTCATGCTGCGACCCCTCCAGCCCCCCTAAAACGGCCATGAGCGGGCCCCAGGGTGTGTGGGGGGGCCCGATCAAATTGTTGCAGGGGGGCCGGGGACTTCTAGTTACCCCCCTGCTCACTATATCCATAAACTGGACAGTTATTGAACCTGCATAGGTTTTGATGTAACTTTTGGCTTCGCCATCACACCCGTAGCACCGTTATACAGAAGCACGGTCAATAACGGAACAATATACCCCTTAGCAGCAGGGATAATCATGAAACCTATAGGCTTTGAAATGTATATAATAACTGAAGCTAGACTTATAAAACACTAACATAAAACACAACCTGGTATCACCTCTAATCTGAACTATAGGAAGCTGTTCACATATCGAGTAGTCATATCAGGACCTCTGGTAAACTCTGTAAGAATATTTCGCACACTCGTGGGTAATTGCTGTAGTAATAGAGTTAGAGTTGGCGGGGAATGGCCTGGAATAGTGATTTAACTGCCTGGGTAATTGAATAAGGAGGACTTGTAGGGAACCTCCAGCCAGGGCAGCCATCAGGGGGGGGTACAAGAGGGACAGTAGTATGGGGTCCAGGAAGAGTCTGGGGCCCAAACAATGGAAGTGCCAGTCAAGCCTCTGCTGGCAATTTTACTGTGGCATAACAGAAGTTGTGTGGTCATCTCCGTCTTCCCTGCTGCGTGATTGGTGAACATGCATCAATGCAGGAGGGGTGGTGTTATGGGCGACAGGCAAGTTGCTTTGACTCTACCCCACATATCGTGGCTCTGCCCCCACTCAATCTACCTATCAGATTATTATTTGGCGTGAGGGGGGCCCTGTTGGTTTGCCAAGTGTGGGGCCCAGAAAATTCTGATGGTGGCCCTGCCTCCAGCACAAAGAATAACAGCTTATTTTTAATTGCTTAATATTTCTATAACAAACTTTGAGGTTGATTCACTAATTTGTCATTGTGCATTATCACTAATGAGTTGAGGTATCATAGCATATATGAGAGGAACTTACAACCTTCAAGTGGTAAGAGGAAAGACAAGGAAATTAAAAGTAAAAACAACCATCTTCAGATGGGTTTTTTTTTAAGTTCTACAAGACAATTCATCACTTTCTATGAGCAATTTTACTAACTCAGAATTGAAGATGTCATGAAGTAAGAATAGTGAAACGTCTTCCAGAACAGGGTTTCTCAACTCAGACCCCCAACGGTGCAAGTTTTTCTGTAAAATCCACATAGGTAATTATTAAGCTCTGCTGAGTAGAAATGGTTGGAAATGGTGATTTACAATTCTAATTGATTTACAATTCCCGATATCTTTCCAATTTACATGGAATTCCTTGGAAACTGAATTTTTTGATTTCCACAGAATGTTAATTTTTGGGGATCAATAACGAGAAAAAAAAGTAAAACAATTTGTTTTGTGGAATCCGCAAACCACATAAATTTCTGAATTCTCCATTTGGCCTAATGCTTCTGAGTATTCTGACTGACCTAGAATTTCCACAGTAATCCGATTTTCACGGTACAATACTAATTCTCTGATTAGTCCAATGCTTCTGAGTCTTGTCATTGGCCTAAAATTTCTGAGTCTCGGCAATGCAGTATATTCACGGAATTCTGATTCTTACATACTGCTTTCCACATACTGTTTTCCACTGCAAAAATGTGTTTCCCAATCGAAAATCAGAACTTCACGGAATTCGGAAGCTCATCCCAACTGCTGTGACACTACTAATCTACTCTCACCTTCGAATGTTTGTGTTTTCTGCAAAACATGCTGTTGGGGATACTAAGTTTAGAATCCCTGTTCTAGCTTATAAAATGATGTACAGTTTAAAGCTGATTTTTATTTTCATTGGATAAACCATGACCTGGGAAAATGAGGACCTTTACATAAATGTTGCCATGTATATGGATTCAGTGTTTTCCTTATAAGTTTTCTACTCACACACTGTATATGATTCATAACTGATGTAGAATGAGATTATTTGAAGACTATATGGAGGCATTTACATGGATCTTGTATGATCTTCTCTTTTGTTTAAACAATTACAGTTTTCAGAATTACAGTTCCAGATCTAGCATCTGTCTAGACCCTAGGTTCTCAACATGTGGTACGCATACCCCAGGGGGTACTTCTGATGGTTCCAGGGGGTACTCAGACTTGATATACTTAACCAAGAATAACAAATTTAGAGTTTTAGAAAATGATAAATCTTATTTAAACAACACCAAATTAGTGTTTTAGGCACTTAAAAGCATTAATAAATGCTCAGAAAATTGTTAGAACCAATTAACATATACTATGATTAAATACTTGGGGTACTTGTGATAATGTTTACTATGCTAGGGGGTACTTGGTGAGTACAGGGTTTTAAAAGGGGTACATACCAATAAAGTGTCGAGAAACACTGGTCTAGAACCCCTAAAGCAAAGCTATCTGATTTGTTAATGTATTTGTTTCACCTTAAAATATTTTAAGCTAAGTAGATAAGACACTTAAGAGTAAACTGAAATTCCAGCACTATAGTTTTCGCCTTTGCATTATTCCTAGCATCCCACCGCTGCCACCACTTGATCCACAGGGTCAGAGACAGATTTAGCTTACATTAGTTTTGCACAGATGATAAAAAAATAGTTTGATAATAATTCAGAATTGTGTTGCAGTCAACTTCATTAAAGAAATAAAAAAAAAATGGTAAAACATTGAATTGTGTTCACCAGGGCAAGAAGAATGGGCAAACACCAGACATAAGGCCATCTCCTCAAGAGCCACAAAAGGAGCCTTCAGAGAACAACCATATGCAAGATACTGATTGTACAGACTGACGTGAATTAAACCTTCTCCAGCCCTGTTTACTGTTCAAAGTAATTTTTTCTATGAAAGCTCATTCCCTTTCTATTAAAACCGTTCTAAATCAGAATGGATGGACTGAAACTAAACTTTTTTTTTTTCCTTTTTATCATCGAAAAGACCAAATGAACAAAAAACCATTGTAAACCAACCTTGTTATCTAGTCTGTATTTGAAAATAGGTGGTCAAAAGAATGACTTTAACTATTAACTAGTGTTAAACCAGTTAGATTGACTAAACATGTTAATCCATTCTTTAACATAAGCGTAACCTTTTTTATTTTAAAGGGTTTTTGACCAACATTAATTACTTTACTTTAACAATTTGCTACTTTTTCTTGTAAATCTGCATAAATGAAAAAAAAAAGAAAAAAACTACAATTGCAAATAATGTCGTATCTTTTTGTAATAAGTCTTGAAATGTACTGTAGTGTTGAGCAAAATTTATTGTTGCTTAATACTAATAAACTTTTGAAAGAAATATTGTGTGTGAAACAGTAATTTATGCATTTTATTTATAAATAAAAACAAAAATAACTAGTGGCAAACAGAAAAAAAATCTAACTTTGACACCTGTGAAAGGTCGCTACTAAACTTTGCACAATCTGTCTTAAAATTTGGTATAAAAACTAAATCTATATTGATTTTATGATGATAGGTTTTAAATGTTGTTTTAAAGGATTTAAGTGGTATTGATTTGCATAACTGCCACATTAAAACAATGAAAACAAAAATAATGTATTTAAAATGGTTTTAAACTAGAGTCTGAGTTTTCTGGAAAAAATGTGACTAGTTTTCATTTTGTTGAGCATTTTTTCACTAGTGCAACTTTGGAATTTAAAAGAAATTTGGTTCCTAAATGAGAACTCCGAACCACGATGGGAGCAAATAGCACAAAGCTTAAAAGACTTTCTGACTTGACCAATTGAGGTCGCTTTCATCCGTGCCAGAGGATGCGTAACCCTTAAAACGATCTTCATTTGCAAAGGTAAATAAGTCACATAAAATTTTAATATTCATTAATTTCTCTTTAATCTAACCGATAAAAAAGCAGGTGGAATTCAAACAAGATACTTTTATTTTTATTTTAATTTAAGACACTTAAATTCCCATTTTAAACATTAATTATTTTCATTAATCGCCTAAAAAGCTTCAGTGTTCTTCTTAAAAAAACAATTTGTAAAATTTCATAACTAGCTCTTTGACAGTAACGTTGTACCTAAACTTCAGTAATCTGAAAAATTTAAAGTTATGAGTTAATCGTTTCTAATTTTATACTGTCCTTTAGTTTTACAAGTACAATTATTTATGATTTATTTAAAATAAGTATAATTGTACATGCATTTTAACTCTATTTACCTGTTTAATGTGTTTGTAATTAGTGTTTTCTCTTGCCAGGAAGCAGGTAAAATGCTTGCTGAAGAACAGGACTGAAAGTAATGAAACATTTAGAATTTGGTAAGTGTCTAACTTACGGAAACAGTTTGTTAATACAGGGGTCAATGAGATTAATGTATGTACATGGTAACTATCAGGACATGCTGATAGACCACGGTATCTATTTTATTACTTTTGGTCTGTAGATTTGCATGTTATCAGCTTGTCTTGAGTTAACAGGAGGTCTGTGGCTCTGTGCCTGGCATTTGCCTGCCTCATTTGTATGTGAGAATAAGTACTAGTTCCTCGCAGGGGCGTAGCAAAAACCCATGCAAGGGATGCAGCCGCAGGGGGGCCCAGAAGCCGCCCTTTAAACCCTCACCAAGCAAGAAAATACACAAAATCATTTTTGACTGTACTTTGTCTACTACTTTTGGTACTTTTTAATTACTCAATTGTGAAATGCTGAACAGCTAATTTAAGGAGAAGATGAAAAATGATCACCTAGGAGAAAACATTGGAGAAAAAGTGAATTGCATATGGGCCAGAGTATAGACATTTATTTAAACAATAGACAACAACCAGCGGTAGCTTAATGGGCACATTGATTTGACTCATGAATCGGGGTTAGGCATGTAAGTATGCTTCCAAATCCCTATTATTATTTTTTTAATTCTGAGTTTAATCAACTATTAAGATTATGACTGGCTACCTATGAAGCAGTACTGTCCTATTTCTGTACTGAAGACACACTTTACAGGACTAATAATCTATACAGTTCTGATGTTACAGCTGTAGATATAGCAGAAAAAGACAAAAAGGCAGTGTTCACAGTGCAAAGTGGTAACCGAGCCGTTGGCCACGTGGACAGGTCTCACCTGATATGTAGAGCTATTTGTAGAAAACAGCCAGATGTGCTTTTCTCCCACTTGTATGCTGGGAACCAGGCAGGTGATGGAAAGCTGGCATCCGTTGGAACCTGCTCATGGTTGGACGTTCCTGCAATGTTCTGTAATGTCTAGTAGGCTTAGCATGCAGGAAGTGGTTCCACAACTATTAGGATGGCAGTGGCCAAACCGATATTTACATTTTTCAGGTGTGCAGGACTCAGTATTTCAAGTGTACCAGAGACCAATGATACTTACCTTTTTATACATACCTGGGGCTTCCTCCAGCCCCATGGGCATAGCCATCCTTAGTCTTCTCCTGCGCCGGTACCGGGTCCCGTAACTTCAGCCAGTCGTGGCCAGTCTGTGCAAGTGGAAGCGCGCGCTGTACATATCTCTCCATTGGCCGACGACTGGCTGTAGTAACGGGACCTGATACCGGAGCGGCAGGAAGCAGGGGACGGTGGCGTGGGAGCGATCCATGTCCATGGGGCTGGAGAAAGCCCCAGGTATGTATAAAAAGTAAGTATCATTGGCCTCTGGTTTCCTTTAAACATAATGATAAAAAGGGATGGTCAGAATTGCCCATTTCTGATACTTTCTGATTTCCCATTTTTTCACCAGAGAATGCAAAAAATGAAAAAAAAATGGAAATTAGAAAAATGGAAATTCAAAAAATTGTGATTTGGTCTAAAATTACTGCAATTATTTTATTTTTGCAGGGATATTCTGCATTCTCTGATTGGTCCAGTGCTTCTGAGTTCTGTGATTGGGTTACCGAGTTGCGGTAAATCCAATTTCCACAGACTTACAATTTCCGTTTTCCGATTTCCGTTTTCCAATCATAAATGCAAAAATTTCAATTCTGGAGAATCTGAATGACAATCCCTAATGATACAACAATTGTCTGATATGATGGGGGCTTTTTTGTGCAAATAACTAATTACACAAGGTGCTGCACAGTTAACAACATAATAGCATTATTTATAAATAAATAATAATAATAATAATAGCAAAACACAAAACAACCACAAAAAAACATAAATATATAGTCACTGCTTGGTATTGCATAGCTCAGGGATGAGCAGAAACTACGACAGTGCGAATTTACGCATCATAGTTCGCATCTACGCATCTACGTAGTTCGTAGGTGAAGTTTCAAACCTTACGCCCACTATGCGTAGTTAACATGTGTATTGCGTAGTGAACTATGAATGCGTTACTCGCGTCTAATTTTCCGCGTGCGATTGTATGCTTACAAATTTATGCATTGGAAAGGGGAATGTACGCATAGAAGAGTTCCCGGTATAAGCATCACAAAAAGGAATTAATGCGTAAAATTTTCTGTATACGGGCATAAGCATCCGCATACACTACGCTTCACACTACGCGTAATTGCGTATTTTAACGCATAGTCTACGAAATGCATACGAAGCGATTATTTGATTTCGAAGCCGTAGTTTGGCGTAGTTCCAGCGTAGCGAAGTTGGCTGACTACGACCATCCCTGGACTGTAGCTGTCAAACTTCTGAAGAGAAACATTTTCCTACAGTAGTAGACAACTTTCACAAGCAATTTATCTATTCTGCATCATCATCGGGGGAAAAGCATTGTGCTTTCCTTAGCAGCAGAAGGGTGGGGCTGGGGAGTGCGCTGGATATGGCATCAAGCAATTCAGGTTGCAAAGCAGCCACTTTAAACCACTTCTTAATGCAATTGACGGTTGAGTGATATGACTACTTTTCAAGCCCGACTGTGCATTTTTCCATCTCTTAATAGGCTTATTTAAGCCACAGTGAACTCTTGAATGTGCCATATTCCGCTCTCATCTCTGCAGTTTTTCCATAAATTGCCCAAGTGCACCCAGTGTAGACTGTTTAGGTTATTCCACTCTGATTAAAAGTCGTTTCTTCCACTTCAGTTCTCCTTTGTTCTTCATCGTAATTAGAGAAATCAGCACAGTGTTGAGGGTCACAGCACAGGCACATGGTAGCTTTTAATAAAACTGATGATATGTTATGTAATCCATAGATGGATAACATTAAGACTTGGTACTTAGCTTGTAGTAATTGCATTGATGAAATACAGCCAGAAACTATGTTCAATATATATGTATATCAGTAAAGCAATTATAGCATACTATTGATTTTGTTTTTAGGATCCATTAAGACTTGGAACGCTTTTGATTATTTTGCATGTAGAGGCTTTTTCCCAAATGTCCGTATTTTGTATGCCAGCTGCTTATCAGGGATGGTCGTAGTCAGCCAACTTCGCTACGCTGGAACTACGCGTAGTTTTACGAAATTACGCTTCACCAAACTACGGCTTCGAAATCAAATATTCGCTTTGTATGCATTTCGTAGACTACGCGTTAAAATACGCAATTACGCGTAGTGCGAAGCGTAGTTTATGCCTATGCTCATAGCCGGCCTTTGATATGAGCGACCGGAGCGGTCGCTCAGGGTGCCGGCTTCCAAGGGGGCGCCTATAGCTGGTTACTGAGGGCACCTACACCTGATTTCTTATACTGGGGGAACCTATAGCTGGCTACCTTTACTGAGAGCACCAACACCTGGCTACCTTTACTGGAGGCACCTACGCCTGGCTACCTATGGGGGGGATGGAGACCTTCAACTGACTTCCTATACTGGGGGCACCTATGCTTGGCAACCTATATTGAGGGCACCTACACATGAGATCCTATACTATGGCACCTATACCTGGCTACCTACCTATACTGAGTCTGAGGGTGTTTATTTATTTAATTTTTTTTTGGGGGGGGGGCGCACTGCGGCTATAATGTGTGGTGCAAATTGTCTTTCTTTGTCATTCTAAATGGTGGGGGGGGGGCAGCTAACTGTCCCACTGATAGTTTTTATTATTGTTCCTGCCTTCATTTTTAAGTATATTTAAGATAATGCATGCTTTCCATCTATTTGTGGTTATTAATAGTATTTTTTCTATTATACATATGTGACATGTCACGGAGATCTGAGCATTTGGTGTGATGTGTAACAACGTCGAAAAAGGTTGGGAGCCACTGTCCTAGGAGATATCTCAGGAGGAAAGGAAGTGTGTGTGTGTGTGTGTGTGTGTGTGTGTCTGTGTGTGTCTGTGTGTGTGTGTGTGTCTGTGTGTGTGTGTGTACACGAAGAGGATGAAGGGGGGCACAAAAATCAGGTTTCGCTCAGGGCGCTGTGAAACCTAAGGCCGGCCCTGCCTATGCTTATGACCGTACGCAGAAAATGTTATGCAATAATTCCTCTTTGTACTGCTTATAACGGGAACTCTTCTATGCGTACATTCCCCTTTCCAATGTGTAAATTTATAAGCATACAATCGCACGCAGAAAATTAGACGCGAGTAACGCATTCGTAGTTCACTACATAATACACATGTTAACTACGCATAGTGGGCGTAAGCTACGCGTAACGGTACTTCACTACGCGTAAATTCATAAGCGTAGTTTTCAAACTTCACATACAAACTACGATGCGTAAATTCGCACTGGCGTAGTTTCTGCTCATCCCTGCGTGCTTATTTGCTCTTCTGTTCTGTTCTGCTTCATGCTGCTCCATTTTCCCAAGCCCTTCCTGCTCTTCTATTTCTCTAAACACACCAAATCTACCCTCCTATGCCATACCAGCCACTACCTGCCAAGCTTCTTCTTCCCTGCCACTCTCTACTCCCGCTAGACACTACAACTCCAACTTATATGTTTTTCCAGCCCCTGCTCTGCTGCAGCTGCCCTGCTCCTGCTAAACACCCCAACTCAATCTTCAAATGTCTTCCCAGCCACTTCCTCTTCTGCCATTGCTTCCCTGCTCCTCGCTGCTCCTCGCTGCTCCTGCTAAACACTCCAATTCCACCTTCATATGTCTCCCCAACCACTTCCTGCTCTGCTGCAGCTGCCCTGCTCCACTCTGCTCCTGCTAAACACCCCAGATCAATCCTCAAATGTCTTCCCAGCCACTTCCTCTTTTGCCACTGCTTCCCTGCTCGGCTTTTCTGCTCCTAAACACTCCAACTCCACCTTCATGTCTTCCCAACCACTTCCTGCTCTGCTTCTGCTTTCCTACTCCACTTGGCTCCTGCTAAACATTCCAACTCAACCTTCAAATGTTTTCTCTTCACTTCCTGCCGTACCATTACTGCCCTGCTCCTTTTCATATGTCTAAGTAAGAGCAGAGCTTCACAAAACTAGTGGACAGGAAGTGGCAAGGAAGATATATAGAGGTGGAGTTAGGCTTTTTAGCAGAAGCAGAGGGAAAAAGAACAGCAATTACAGAACAGGAAGTTTGTAGCATACAAAACAGGAGCTTCTGTACATCTGCTCCATGTAAAACAATGGTGAATACCGAATAGTGATGCTTGGACTTAAACTTTTAAATTAATTGGCATTCTGACTTTCCAATAGGAATTCTAACTTTAATTTTGACTTTTTGAGTGTTTTTCACTGAAATCTATTACTAAATTGACTACAGAGCCCTCTGACGTGCCATTATTACCCGATTTCCATGTATTCTAGGGTCTCTATTAGGAACATGACGTAAAAACCAAAATAAGTAAATTCAACAAGACGGCATTGGGGACAAGGAGATGAAAGTACGAGGGAGGGAAAACCCCATACTCTTCATATTCTCCAAAATATTACAAATGTTTAGCATCCTCCTCCCAAGTAGTTTTAACCCCTTGATCCCAATTTAGATTGGTATTCCCCAGGGAATTTAGAGCCAGTAATGATAGGGCTCCTCCCACTGAGAATAATAACCCACATGACCATGAAGATTGGGAATTATTCTACTGAAGGGGTGAAATCAAAGCCTCTACACTTTCACAAAGCACCCTTGTTCCCAGGAGGAAGTGGGGTAAGTTCTGTCACAAATTACCCCACAGTGTGTCCAGTATTGTCACTGTCCTACCACACTATGCTGAAAAACACCCACAGCAAGCAGCTTATCAGCTATACCAAACTCTTATTTGTTATCAAAATCGAAGCAGATCATTTCGGCACTCAGAAAAAATATGTATATGTATATAAGAACAGTACTTAAACAGGTGAGTATAGTGCAGGTCCAGCACTGGTAATAAACAGAGCAATAGAAAAGGGAAAGAGGACAAACCAGTATATGCTGTTCAAAAAACTGCACAATTTATTTGCATAATCATAAACCAACACCTATAGTTTAACCTGCTGGGCGGTCTGGACGAGCTCAGCTCGTCCAGTACCGCCGGAGCCTGCCGCTCAGGCCCTGCTGGGCCGAAATTTGGCTCAAATAAAAAGCAGCACACGTAGCCGGCACTTTGCCAGCTGCGTGTGCTGCCTGATCGCCGCCGCTCTGCGGCGATGCGCCGCGAGCAGCGGCGAAAGAGGGTCCCCCCAGCCGCCTGAGCCCAGCGTAGCCGGAACAAAAAGTTCCGGCCAGCGCTAAGGGCTGGATCGGAGGCGGCTGACGTCAGGACGTCGGCTGACGTCGATGACGTCACTCCGCTCGTTGCTATGGCGACGATGTAAGCAAAACAAGGAAGGCTGCTCATTGCGGCCTTCCTTGTTTATTCTGGGCGCCGGAGGCGATCGGAAGAACGCCTCCGGAGCGCCCTCTAGTGGGCTTTCATGCAGCCAACTTTCAGTTGGCTGCATGAAATAGTTTTTTTTTTATTAAAAAAAAACCCTCCCGCAGCCTCCCTGGCGATCTTAATAGAACGCCAGGCAGGTTAAAAATGTAGTGTCAATTGTGATTTGATAGGATATGATTTAATATGAAAGTTGTCGACAGAAAACCAATTAAGAGTATAAAAGCAAAGCACAGTGACTCACTATGAACAATATACACAATGCTAATGACCACCACAAAATTGTTAGGCATAATATTTGCACCTAAGGGTCATATCTGGTGCACCCAGCCATCACCTAAGGAGGTAATCCAATAGTTATCCATTGGTATTAAGGATTATAACCACTCACAGAGGCTAACTGGGTACGACCAATATGATCAATAAAATATTATTCATTTTTTGTGGGGGTCATTAGCATTGTGTATATTGTTCATAGTGAGTCACTGTGCTTTGCTTTTGTACTATTAATAGGCAGTGGTGCTCATCCAATATTTGGGTATCCAAACTACCCAGATAATCTAAACTTTTTCCACTATCCGAACTTTGAATAGCAATTTCGGATATTTTTTAAAATCCGAATAGCACTATCCGAGCAAACTCGGATTTCCCATCTGAAATCCGAAATCCGGGCAGATATCCAAGCAGAAGCCAAAATCACCTTTCGGAGAGAGAGAGAGAGAGAGAGAGAGGGAGAGAGAGAGAGAGAGGGAGAGAGAGGGAGAGAGAGAGAGGGAGAGAGAGAGAGAGAGAGAGAGAGAGAGAGAGAGAGAGAGAGAGAGAGAGAGAGAGAGAGAGAGAGGGAGAGAGAGAGAGAGAGGGAGAGAGAGAGAGGGAGAGAGAGGGAGAGAGAGAGAGGGAGAGAGAGAGAGAGAGAGAGAGAGAGAGAGACCTCCGGAGGGGGTTTTTGCCATTTGAAGAGACTTTTGGAAGCATGTTAAGCCATTTACAGGTCACTTCCGGTTTTCTATCCAGATATCCGAATCAGGCCGGATGTCCAGGATATTGGGTTAGGATATCTGAGTTTACTCAGATACCAAAAAGTTTGGATCCGGATATCTGGGTATCCGGAACAATTCAGATTTTTAAAAGGTTTTCTGTCGACAACCTTGATACTAAATCATATCGTGTCAAATCACAATTGACACAAAATGTTTAAACTATAGGTGTTGGTATATGATTACGCAAATAAATTGTGCAGTTTTTTGAACAGCATATACTGGTTTGTCCTCTTTCCTTTTTCTACATTTCGACACTCACCAGCCACCTCACAATAGCGCTATAAAGGCACCCATATCTTGCACCCGTATCAGTAGGAAAATATACGTGTTATTTCTCCCTATTTTGTTGCATGCAGGAAGAGCCGTTTCTCAACCGAGCAATGAAAACAGCGCAGGAGATTTGGGCACAGCTGGCGCTACTATAGGTCGTAATAGGAATTACAGCTATAGCGGCGTTCAGTGATTAATTTGGGCGCTATCAAAAGACAGAGTCTAAATTTCCACAAAAACACTGTAATTCATCCGCCAGCAATAGCTGGAAACTGAATTTCCTCTTTCCCCCACTATCCAAGGTGGCCTGGAGGGGGAATAGTGATTAGCACCGCCAGGACTTGTGCAGGAGCAGGGTGAGCCATATATCGGCTTTATGCCTCTCAACTCCCCGCACCCAGGTGACTGATGCCGGGACAATATGTATGCACCAAAATGGCCAATGGGACTTCCCTGACCCGGTGACCAAACCATGAGAAGTCCTCCCATGGCCAAGGAAGTCCAGTTTTATATACAGTTCTATAACCAAATGATTGGCAAGCACTAAAATGTCGTATCCAATTTCATCAATAAATGAGTGATGCCCTTTTCTAGCACTACTGATGAGGGTGGGAATTTTGATATTTCGAAAGAGTATTTTTTTTCTTTTTTATTATTATTATTATTTAATTTTTGTGCTGTTTTCCAAACTGTACTCTTTTATGCATGAACATGAAAACAAAATAAATATATTCAAGCCGTTTCTATAATTGCTTGGAGTTCAGAGATTAGCCTTACATCTCCTATAGGTCTGCATGGTATAAAACTTTAAGAATTTAATCTACAGGAAATTTGCCATGAGGCTGTGGGGCTGCTGCATTATTTTGTATCCTGCCAATGAGATTTCCAGCACATTTTCCATTAGCAGTGCCATACTAATGCTTGAAAATCTCCAGCAGTCATCACTTAAAGAGAACTCGAGGTGGGTTCTAAGAATCCTATTAGCACACAGAGGCTGGGTCTGCATATAATGCCCAGCCTCTGCTGCTATACTGTCTTCCTCCAGGCCCCGCCTGCACTCTGCTGGCCCCCATAGATCAAACCGCTGTGCTAGCCACACACAGCGTGTCGCTAGCAAGCCGTTTACATCCACACTGTCACTCTCTGCCGCTCCCCCACCTCCTCTATATCGCCGCTCCCCACTTGCATCCCTTTACTGCAATCAGCGAGGAGGAAAGGGACGCAGGCGGGGAGCAGCGACTGTGTGTCGCTAGCACGGCGGATTGATTTATGGGGGCCAGCAGAGCGCAGGGAGGGGGGCATGGGGGGAGACAGTATAGCAGCAGAGGCTGGTCATTATACGCAGACCCAGCCTCTGTGTGCTAATAGGATTCTTAGAACCCATCTTGGGTTCTCTTTAAAAGACCTGCTAGTTACAACCATGAACCAGTTTTGTTTTCAAGATCTACATTTTGAATTTAATCCCTAGTTCAGATTTCATTTAATAGCTGTAATTACAAACAGAGTATGCATTCAAAATTATGTAGCAAAACCGTGCCCTCTCCATGTTAGACCTTAGGTCTGTTTTAAAGGATACCCAAAGTGACATGTAACATGATGAGATAGACATGTGTATGTACAGTGCCCAGCACACAAATAACTATGCTGTGTTCTTTTTTTTTTTCTTTCTCTGCCTGAATGAGTTAAATATCAGGTATGTAAGTGGCTGACTCAGTCCTAACTCAGACAGGAAGTGACTACAGTGTGACCCTCACTGATAAGAAATTCCAACGATTAAACACTTTCCTAGCAGAAAATGGCTTCTGAGAGCAAGAAAGAGTTAAAAAGGGGAATTTCTTATCAGTGAGAGCCAGGACTGAGTCAGCCACTTACATACCTGATATTTAACTCTTTCAGGCAAAGAAAGAAAAAAAGGAACACAGCATAGTTATTTGTGTGCTAGGCACTGTACATACACATGTCTATCTCATTAGGGGCCTGATTCACAAAGCGTGGCAAATACTTTGCACGCCAGTGAAAAGCCCTTTATCATGCCTAAACTTAGTTTAGTCGTGATCTGAAGCAACTCGCGCAAAGCTCCCGCGCGCAAAGTTTTGCGCGCGCTGATTTAGCCCTATGGGACGCGCGTGCGCGTTTGCGCGCGGGAGCTTCGCGCGAATTTCAGCACAAAGCGGTGATAACTTTGCTAGTGCAAAGGTTATCACGCCTAAAGTCTTTTAGGGGTGATAACTGAGTTATCACCGCTTTGTGAATCAGGCCCTATGTCACATGTCAGTTTAGGTATCCTTTTAACCAGGAGGGACAGCCATACTATGCCAGGAAAAAAAAAACATAGATAGAATAGATAGATAGATAGATATAAATAGAGATAATTCTGTTCCTGGCAGGGGCCATGTCTTTTTCCCATAGTGTGAAGGTAATTCCTGATGTCATTTCCTCCCTTATGTTTTTTTTTCTTTTCTCCTCCAATCTGTTGAGTTATCTCAGCCTTGCTTGTAAACACGTGTGAGCACAGGATCATGTTGCAGCCTCAGTCTGTACACTGAAGTGTGCTCAGACCAATCAGTGAGAAGCAGGAATGTGGGAGGGGAAAAAGACGAGCTTTCCCCAACGGCGTTGGCAGAAAATAGAGCCAGACTGACAGATACGATTTATTACAGCAGAAAGATTTCTGAATAGATTGGAGAGCTTGCACTGCAGGGTGAGATTCCTGGCAGCATTACAAACACATTGCAGTGTTTAAATGGAATTTGATTTTGTGGCTGAATCCTGCTTTAAGAAAAGTGATGCCTCATACACATGCCAGAGGGTTCTCAGTGAAAGTGGCTGGTCTGGGCCCTAGCATGTATACAGTGGCCCTAATGCATAATTGAGACATCCGAAAGTGCAAGATATTCTCGGCCAAGTGCATGCTGAAGGCATTGTTGTATTTTTTACCCCTTCACTTGAAGGTACTCTGTTATGGGCCATGTTGTCACCCCACCCATTGCAACAGAACGCATCAATAGCCTGTAGGTTTGCAATGTGTCCCTACAGAACTTGGCTCTGAATGTTTGCAAGAGGGATTGGGGGTACACCAATTCTTCATTGTGTTCATGGACTCCCTCTTAGTCTTGTTGTTAGTAGGCACCAAATCAAATAGCTTTGAGCATTTCTATCATTATTCATTATTAAAGGGAAGGTTCACGCAGGGAAAAAAATCCAAATCCACTTACCTGGGGCTTCCTCCAGCCCGTGGCAGGCAGGACGTGCCCTCGGTGCCGCTCCGCAGGCTCCCGATGGTCTCCGAAGGCGCGCCCAACCTGGCCAGGCTGGCTTCCAGGTCGGGCTCTTCTGCACTCCAACGCGTGCCTCAAAAGGGCGCGCTGACGTCATCAGACGTCCTTCGGGCTGTACTGCACAGGCGCAGAACTACCGCGCCTGCACAGTACAGCCCAGAGGACGTCCGATGACGTCAGCAAGCCCTCTTGAGGTGCACGTTACAGCGCAGAAGAGCCCGACCTGGAAGCCGGTCTGGACAGATTGGGCGCGCCACCGGAGACCACGGGGAGCCTGCAGAGCGGCACCGAGGGCACGTCCTGCCTGCCACAGGCTGGAGGAAGCCCCAGGTAAATGAATTTGGAATTTTTTTTCCCACAGCAGATCTTCCCTTTAAGGTATGACCAATCTATTGTGGTCTCTGGACTTATAGAAAATGAACGATACTTCCAGCCCCTAGTACATCACTGAGCTCCCTTTACTTTCTCATTACTTTCTCATTCTCTAAAATGTGTTTTCCAAATGTGGACCTTAAATTCATCTCAAAACCTGTCTTTCAAGCTGGGTGCACACATAATAGAGCTTGAAAGGTCGCGTTTTCTGTCATGTGTGTTTATGTGCGTTTTTGAATATTATGCAACAAAATGTAACGATTGGTGTCAGCACACAGAGAGAATCTGATTACTGATTATCTGCAGAATCATCAATAATACAGATGTGTACTTGATTATGGATGATCTGCAGAATCACCAATAATACAAGTATGACTAACCTCTGGACACCTAATGAAGTGCAAGTGTTTGGTGTAACTGTAGGCTATCTCCCGTGAGGCGGGAGACACAGGCAGCTCAGCCAGGACCCACCTGAGGGGCAGGTGGCCCTTGGCTGTGCAGGGACTATCTCCTTGAGAGAGGGGATAGAGAGATCCTGGCAACCAGTGATACTTGGTGATCAAATATAGACTGTACTGCAGCCAGGGGACTCCAGAGGAGTAGAGGCCACTGGCTGCTAGCAGGCCGGACTCTCTGAGGAGCAGGAGTCCTAATAGCTAACTGACACTTGGTGGAATAGTGTCACCGCTACTACAGATAGACTGAGCACTCAAGGGATGAGTGACAGCCTGGAGGGTCGGGCAGGTCAGGTCGGCAACACACGAGCAGATAAGGTACAGAGACAGAAAGGCTGATTCGGTAACCGGGTACAGGCAGGGTTTGGCAACATGTAGGCAGATATGCAGAGGTACCGAATCAAAAAGCAAGAGCGAGGTCGACAGAGCAAATAGTCATAACATATATAAAGCACAGTCCTAGTCTGAGGTGTGAGGTCCGTGGTCTTGACACCCAGGAACTAGTCTAAAGAATAACTCAGTAATGACACAGTGATCCTAAGCTTGGGTGTGAGGTCCTTGGTCACAACACCCCGGAACTGGTCTAAAGTATAACACAGAAATGACACAGTAATCCTAAGCTTGGGTGTGAGGTCCTTGGTCACAACACCCCTTGGTCATAACACAGCGGTAATCTGGCTAAGTGTGAATTCCCAGGTCCACCTGGTTCTAACACACTGTAGGATCTGACTGAGGTCTGAGTGCTCACACGTAAGTATTCGCAACGGCAGACAACCAGAGACTGACCAGCAAGATCTATATATACTGCAGCGCTCCACCGCGCCGCCCTGCGCCACTTAGCCAATCAGTAACCGCGCTGGGATCAGCTGATCGACCTGATCAGCTGATCCTTCTCCTACTGGCATAAAGGGCTTGCCTTCTAGCGCGCGCGCGTAGCTCTCCATCTGTGTGCACTAGAAGGCCCAGACAAACCAGACGCATGCTGCTGTGCGGAAACCGCCGGTCTGAACGCGGAGACAGCTGCCCCACTGCCAGACCGCGCTGCGGCATCTCCGCAATCCATTACACAAAACCAGCGATTTTTAAAGGCAGGCATACAAAACGCATATGTGTTTTTTTATATGCGTTTTTTTTATGCGGCCCACAGACTTCCATTAGCGCCTAAAACGCAGCGATTTCCGCAATGCTTGGGTTTCTGCTAAGTGTGCACCTTGCCTCAAAGGTTCCACTGCTGCAGTGTAAGTGAGCTGAGGTTAGTACCAAGGGTGGCCTGTTTACAGAAACACAGTTCTGAAGCCACGTCTGATGACAAAGTAACTAAGTATTTGCACCTATCAAATGGATCATCTCTATCAAGTGAAACTGTTTCTGTTTGTAGTGAAGTGCCCAGGTTACTTGGGCCATTGCAGTGTATGGTTACTTGTTTTTCAATACATTATTAACACGTCTGATAAAGAATCTTTATGTCAGGCACTTGCACTGGTGATAGTGATTAGCGATAATTAATTAGTGATAAGGGAATAAATCCATTTTCACTTTGAAAGAATGTTTACAAAGATGGGAATATGCACATAACTATTTAGAAAGTTCAAAATAAAGAAAACTTTCACAGGAATGCATTGCATTCAATGGAGCAGACAAAAAAATGGCTTTTGGCTGGGTGGGGGAGGGGTGAACATTTTTTTATGATAATTGACATCTTTGCAAAATTTTATTTTTGTGAAAATATTTTAAAAAAATTGGTGGACTTTCAAAATAATTTCTCCATAACAGTTACATGATTTATGACGTGTTAAAGGCGTAACAACAACTTGCCTATTCACCTTAATGTTTAAATGTGTAAGCCAACGAGGAAAGCAAATATGGAAATGCTTACAGGTGTTTTGAAATTTAATATTCTTTTAATAATGACTACTTTTGTTAAAGAGAAAGCTGTCATTTTTTAATTTTGAACCAGAAAATGCTGCACCTCTGGTTGTATGCTGATTTTCATTTTTTTTTTATATCACTTTAAAGGACAACTGAAGTGAGAGAGATATGGGGGCTGCCATATTTATTTCCTTTTAAACAATACCAATTGCCTGGCAGTCCTGCTGATCTAATTGGCTGCAGTAGTGTGGGAATCACACCAGAAGAAAAGCATGTGGTTACAGCAGTCAGAACTGACAATAAAGGGACTCTGAGCACCTCTGATGGGTCTGCCTTTAAGCCAGACAACTTTCAACAAAGTCGTGCTATGACCCCTCTGGAGGAGCCACTTGCAATAGCCATCCATATCACTTCCTCTTCCTGTTTTATTCAGTGATGCACATCTCTAACAGAGAAGACAGGGTGACCCGGAAGTTATAACAAAGCCAAGATGGCAGCCGCGATTTTTAAATTGAAATCAAACAAAAACTATTTGGTGTAGAACGGCGAAAGGTATGCATCTTTAACCCTCCTGGCGGTATGAATAATTCCGCCAGGAGGCAGCGCAGCAGTTTTTTTTTTTTTTAAATCATGTAGCCGCTGCTCAGCGGCATCCCCCTGCCCGCTTCGATCGCCTTCAGCGATCTCCGATCAGGAAATCCCATTCACAGAACGGGATTTCCTGGAGGGCTTCCCCCGTCGCCATGGCGACGGGGCGGGATGACATCACCGACGTCAGCGACGTCGGGACGTCATTGGGAGTCCTGATCCACCCCTCGGCACTGCCTGGCACTGATTGGCCAGGCAGCGCACGGGGTCTGGGGGCAGGCGCGCGCCGCAACGGATTGCGGCGATCGGGCGCGGGGCGGTGGCGATCGGTGTGCTGGCGCAGCTAGCAAAGTGCTAGCTGCGTCCAGCAAAAAAAAATTATGTAAATTGACCCAGCAGGGCCTGAGCGGCACCCTCCGGCGGCTTACCCCGTGTCACACACGAGGTTACTGCTAAGGAGGTTAAAGCGGAATATAACCCTGCATTTCAACTTTGCTCTAAAACATTATTTACAGTATATTATATGCAACCAGCATTTTTTTTTTTACTAGACCAGCATTGGAAGGGTTACACAGAGCTTTAAAGTTCCTGGAGATTTCTGCAGACGCATCCGAAGCTGACATAGATACATTTTGTTTACATATATGTATCTAAGTGTTGAATGTGACTCACTCTCTCTGACTGAGAAGGAGCTTGGAGGACAGCCAAAGAGTGTGTAACATTTATCAATAGATACATCTAACTAAATAGAATGTAACAATCTGAACTTCTGCATATCTCTCCACGGAACTTTAAACCTCTGTGTTTAACCCTTCCAATGCTGGTCTAGTAAAAAAAAATGCTTTTTGCATATAATATGCTGTAAATAATGTTTTAGAGCAAAGTTGAAATGCAGGGTTATATTCTGCTTTAAGTACTTTGCAGTACTGGTCGTAGTCTTAAAGGCATACCCATGAGAGGTGCTCAGAGTCCCTATGATGTCAGAAACATCTGATCTGCATGTTTGTTCAGGGTCTATGGCTCAAAGTATTAGAGGCAGAAGATCAGCAGGGCAGCCAGACAACTAGTATTGCTTAAAAGGAAATAAATGGCAGCATCTATATCCCTCTTTCTTCAGGTGTTCGTTTAGTAAACATCAGATCAGGTGTTCTGACTTTACTCTATTGACGTTTTCTTACATTAGCTGCCGACTTGTGGCAGATGTAATTGAAACTGATGAATCCAGGAGATCAGTGTCATCAGAACCCGGGGCTGGGCTTTGGCATATAGCTCCACCCCCTTGAACAATAGGGCCTTGGCCCTTCTGTATCTCCAGCGCTGGAGGAGACCATTTTTTTCATGGGGAAGGCCTATGCGCTGATGCCTGGCTGATTTTGTGGCCTGGTGACACTTCAAATGCAGTCTGCTTCCCCATTATAACTTGTTCTTGTTTGAGGATCAAGCTGTTTTTACTGGTCACCAGAGGTGGACTTTAAAGATGTTACTGATACGGTTGTAACTTTTTATCTATCTTGGCTAAAAGTACATTTCTCGATTGTTCCAGTAGAATTTTTTTTAAAACAAAAATTCCCTTTAATGCACGTTGTCTTATTTCCACTAAATGAAGGCAAAGCAGGGTTCATGGATCATGTTTCTCATTATAATAATTCCTTTGATAAATGGATGATTTGAACATATCTGCACAACTCTTTGCCGGCTTGTTGTGATGTATTTTTAGAGTCATGCATTTACATCCAGCTATGTGACATGACAGATCTAGTGTCAGAGGTTTTTTTTATTTTAATGTACAAGTCTATAGTTTTGCTTTCTTAATTTAATCTTCTAGGCTATGATGTGTTTTAATGAGACCTCACGAAAACCCATCTTACTTTGCCAGAATAAGGTTCTCGGCTCCTTTTGAAGTAGGTTGAAAGTAACCTTGTGTCATATATCTTTACAGAGTCCCATGAAAAAAAAAATAAAAGCGCATACATTATAAGAGAGGAAAGCAAATTACCTGCGTGAAAGCAAGGCCTTTCAAACGTGGAGCTTTTTCCAACGCTTTTGATTGCAGTTTGTTTGTAATTAAGCTGCTCTGCTGGCTGTGTTTATTCCATCATGGCTTTTGAACAAATGAGGACATCAGAAGAAAGAGAACAAACAATACGGGACCAGGCAATGAACTTCGATGAGTTTCGGTACAAAAGTTACAAGACAAGACAAAGTGTCCAGTGAAGGACAATTTCTCACACCCCAGCACGCTGTTGAGTAACAGTGGCGTATCTTATGGGGTGCATATAGAGCACCTGCCATAGGTGCCCCTTGTCACTCACCTCCCAGGGGGTGCGCATCAGTGAGCCGTGAATGAGCAAATTTGTGATTTATCCCGCCCTCCCAGCCAGGTCCAAGTCCACTCCGCAAGGTCGCACTGTCCTATGTGTGGTACAGTACCTCACCTCCCAATACTTGCAGTCTATGTACATTACATCGATGCCGCTCGCTTATTGGCTGCCGGGGCCGAACATCCCCTTGTGTGATTGGCCGCCCACAGCATAGAGCTGTGCTGGTGTGAGGCCGGGGCTGGTAGGGTGGGGAAGGAAAACTGTATGCACTGCAGTGCATACCTGTAACCTGTTCAGTGCACCTACATGAGTGCAAGCTGTGTAACATACCACCAGTCATTACACCTGTTCACGGTACCTGTGTGCGACAGCTGCACATTTATAATTCCAATTCTGCAGTGCATACCTGTAACCTGTTCAGTGCACCTACGTGAGGGCAAGCAGTGTAATATACCACCAGTCATTGCACCTGTTCACGGTACCTGTGTGTGACAGCTGCACATTTGTAATACCAATCCCTGCATACCTGTTCACTGCACCTGTGCGACATTACTGAGGAAGAGCAAGAGGAGATGGATAGTAGGTCTGCATCCAACTTTGTGCAGATAGCGTCTTTCATGCTGTCCAGCCTGTTGAGGGACCCCCATATAAAAAAAACTCAAGGGGAATGAGCTGTACTGGGTGGCCACACTACTAGACCCTCGGTATAGGCACAAAGTGGCGGAGATGTTTCCAGTCCAGTACAGCCGTCACAACACAAACAACTATTTTTGGTGCGTTACACAGTGTGTTTGGTCTGTCAGTGTGAAGCAATACACTAATTACACTCTGATTGATGTATACACATGCAAGATGTTTTAAAGCACTTTAGGCCTCCAATTTAGCATTTCTGCCCTTAAAAGGCTGCTTTGCATCAAATCCCGATTTTTCCCTAGGACTTTTGGCGTGTCCCACTCATCCATGCAACAACTCAGATGTTAGACCCCTTGAAACATCTTTTCCATCACTTTTGTGGCCAGCATAAATGTTTCTAGTTTTCAAAGTTTGCCTCCCCATTGAAGTCTATTGCAGTTCGTGGAAGTTCGCATGTTCGCGAACGTTTGCGGAGGTTTGCAAACGCGGTTCGTTAACCAAAAATCGGAGGTTCGGGCCATCTTTAATGCAGGGTAAAACTACTACTCTAATCTTTCCTACCTACACAGTAGCCGAACCCTGGTACCCAAGGAACCCTGAGCGTGTTTAATCACCCATGCTGCTATCTCTGCCAGTATCTGATATTTTTGCAAAGAGAACTTTTTTTGGAAATGTATCTTCTCATACCCATAGACATCATTCTGTTTGGGGAAAATGTATTTTCGCACACGTCCATACATTTTTGCACATAAAACAATTTGTGCCATTGAGACATTTTTGCAAAAATTATGGCAAAATGAAGACGTCCATACTATTGGTGGTGGCCACTAGTAACGTGGCGATGCTGACAGCTGTGCTAAATACTTAAATTGAACCTGAAGGGGGAAAAAAAAGTTACATTTGTAAAAATGGTATATGCTTACTTTAGTTGAGGGAATTCTCTGTATACTCCCTTCACCATTGACCACAAACATTCGGCAGAGGGACCGACAAAAGCTTTTTGGATTTGCTCTCATGGCTGCGGTCCCCTTTGTGTATGAGCACAGCTGTACTGTGCCTGTGTGAGTCTTGTCTGCTCCTGCACAGTAGCATAGAGATGCTAGTGCAGAGCCTTTTCCTACATGCAGTAGCGGCTCCATGCTATTATGTCAGCATACACTGGACTCGCTCAGGTGCAGTGGAGGGGAGTAGGGGAGGGGAGTGCGTTTGCAAATTAGAAGAGGATCCTGGTGAGAAGTGAGGAGTCCAGGGTGACATGGGAATTCTCTGGATTAGCCAGAGGCTTCCCATTAACTTGGTAAGTATTAGAGGGCCAAGGACAGGAAAGAGCAAAGGGCATGGAGAGGAGCTGAATAGGCTGAATAAGGGACTTTTGCATTCGATTTACCACATTCAAAAAATAGTTTTTGCAATTTTTCAGGTCATTGTATGTAGGAAAGCTCTCATTGACAATTTTTTTTCTGAGATTCTTCCATGAATACCATAAAGTTAATTGAAATGAAAGTGTATCTTATTAAGCTGAACACAAGTTTGCTAGAGATGGCTGCTGAAACCTCCGATTTTGGGTCAGCGGACCGTGGATGCAAACTTCTGCAAAAGTCAGCGGACCGGCGAACTTGGCGAACTGCAATAGACTTCAATGGGCAGGTGAACTTTGAAAACTACAAACACTGTTTCTGGACACAAAAGTGATGGAAAAGATGTTTCAAGGGGTCTACACAGGGAGGGGGGCATGGCAAAGTGGGATACATGCCAAAAGTCCCTGGGAAAATTACGGATTTGACACAGAACAGAGTTATAATCCCTAAAGGGCAGAAATCAGCAAATCACATTGCATTCCTAAACTGGAGGCCTAAAGTGCTTGAAAACATCTTGCGTGTGTATACATGGATCAGGGAGTGTAAGTAGTGTACTGCTTCACACTGACAGACCAAACTCACTGTGTAACGCACCGCAAACAGCTGTTTGTGTAGTGATGGCCGTGCTGGTGCGCATATTGGTGAGAGTGCAGGCGATGGCAGTTTTCCAGCCCATATGGTTGGGCTGAGGTAGCTCAATGACAGAACAACAGTGACTTTCCAGCTGATCGAATTTGGTCTGCCCACAATGAAGCAACGACCTTATTATCTTGGGTGTGACCCCCAACACACTCATATAGGTCATTGCTTCATTGCGATACCCAAGCCCCTTCACCGTGGCAAGGTAACGGTCACAAAGGGGAATTGACACTTGTACATGCCTTTTGTTTTGTTGTTGCAGTTGCAGTGCAGCCAGAAAAATTAGGCATGCAATGGTAATACAGTGTGGGACTACAAATCCCAGCTAGCCTGGCTGGCAACTGTCTGTGGGCTCTATCTATGCAGTGTGTCACCCACAAAGACAGCTATGCCTTAGTAAGTTAAATCACAAATGCAGTGTAAAGATATGCAAAGGCAATACAGAGTGTGGACCTGGCACACTACAGCAACTAGGCCCAGCTGCAACAGGGCTGTATGTATGCCTGCTGTCAGTGTCACACACACACAAAAAAGATCAGAAGAATATTAGCTCTCAAAAGAGCTTTTTGTGGGGTGCTTTCAGCAACAAGATTGAGTGAGGAGCAGGCTAACAACAGCCTAACTAATGCTTTCCCTAGCTCTCCAGCGAGCTCTCCCTACTCTCACTATAGCAAGATCAGCAGACTGAGAACATGGCAGACGCAGCAGCGTTTTTGCAGGGGGGCGGGGGTCCATAGGTGAGTGCAGCCTGATTGGCTACCACGTGTCTGCTGAATGTGATGTAGAGTTTTACAGTTTAGCGCAATGACGAGGTGTAGGAGGCAGGTCCTACGCGCCATGTGTCCGCTACCAGCTGCGGGCGCAGGTAGCTGATATCCACGTGGACTATCCGCAGGGTGAACCCCCCATCTCTAAAGTTTGCACACACCCTTCCATAGAATTTACCCCCATGTTACAGAGCAATGCTATAGGGGATACAATGCACATATAATGGAGATGCCTCTAGGTGTTTCCTACATTTGAAGACTGGCCAAACTACTCTCCGAGATTTTTTTGAGACCACAACATATTAAGACCCCAAAGTTTTCTTTCTGGGATACAAACGCAAGAAATGGGAGCACACAACTCACAATTTAATTCAACATGTTACCAAATCTGTGAAATTACATGTTGTGCCCAAATGGAAGGAACTGGGTCTATCCTACCCCCAAATTCTAGCAAACATAAAAAAATGATTTCTGAAAAAGTAAGTGCATCCATGCATAATTAATGCAATCATAATTATATGATTGCATTTTTAATTGTAGGCTAATCATGGTTATGTAGCATTACCTCCAAGAATCAGTGTCTTACAGTAACTTTCTAGTGTGCCTTTACCTAAAAACTGCCCTACTTTTGCCCCTTCATAGAGTAAGCTGCATTTCCATTAAACCAGGGATGGTCGTAGTCAGTCAACTTCGCTACCCTGGAACTACGCATAGTTTTACGCAATTACGCTTCGCCAAACTACGGCTTCGAAATCAAATATTCGCTTCGTATGCATTTCGTAGACTACGCGTTCAAATACGCAATTACGCTTAGTGTGAAGCGTAGTGTATGCGGATGCTTATGCCCGCATGCAGAAATTTTTACGCATTAATTCATCTTTAAATGCATATAACGGGAACTCTTCTATGCGTAGTCCCCTTTCTAACGCGTAAATTTGTAAGCATACAATCACATGCGGAAAATTAGCCGTGAGTAACGCATCCGTAGTTCACTACACAATACACATGTTAACTACGCATAGTGGGCATAAGCTACGCATAGCGGTACTTCACTATGCGTAAATTCATAAGCGTAGTTTTGAAACTTCACCTACGAACTACGATGCGTAAATTCGCACTGGCGTAGTTTCTGCTCATCCCTGCTGCTTATTTGCTCTTCTGTTCTGTTCTGCTTCATGCTGCTCCATTTTACCAAGCCCTTCCTGCTCTTCTATTTCTCTAAACACACCAACGCTATGCGTAGTGGTACTTCGCTATGCGTACATTTGTAAGCGTAGTTTTGAAACTTCACCTACAGACTACGATGCGTAGATGCGAACTGGCGTAGTTTCTGCTTATCCCTGCATTAAACCAGCTGCTTCTATACAACTAAACATTATACAAAAAATAGAGCAATATAAAACAATCCATGGTCATGAAAATGCACTTAAACCAAACAATACCAAAATAATTTGATGATTGAAAAAAATACACAAACACATACTGCTAGTATTCAAAAAACAATCAATGTTTATTGAAAGACGTGTCCACAATATATTAAAAACAGAGCCTGTCACCAGTAGCAAAC
The DNA here is from genome assembly GCF_040937935.1 of Hyperolius riggenbachi. Lineage (NCBI taxonomy): Eukaryota > Metazoa > Chordata > Amphibia > Anura > Hyperoliidae > Hyperolius > Hyperolius riggenbachi. The sequence goes on from NC_090650.1 coordinate 426,907,179, forward strand.
GGAGGCATATATCATAAATCAAAGAATAAATAATAAAGAATACCGTATGTACAATGTCCTATCCTAGGGTAAGCTGCACAGCTAGTGTATGTCACTCCTCAGTAGTGTTGGGCGAACAGTGTTCGCCACTGTTCGGGTTCTGCAGAACATCACCCTGTTCGGGTGATGTTCGAGTTCGGCCGAACACCTGACGGTGCTCAGCCAAACCGTTCGGCCATATGGCCGAACTAAGAGCGCATGGCCGAACGTTCCCCGAACGTTCGGCTAGCGCTGTGATTGGCCGAACGGGTCACGTGGTTCGGACCCGAACGCGCTCTGATTGGCCGAACTGTCACGTGGTTCGGGTAAATAAATACCCGAACCACGTCATATCTCCGCCATTTGTCTGTGGGTTTAGCTTTGGGTAGGCAGGCAGGGTAGTTCGCGCTCCAGCCACGCTAGCCAGGGTCCCCCCTGTCATTGTGTCACTGCTGGGAACAGTAGTACACCGCTTGCTCAGCCACACTATATAGCATTCTGTTTACTGCCACTCTGTGTACCTCGCTCAGCCACACTATATAGCATTCTGTTTACTGCCACTCTGTGTCTGCTGGGAATAGTAGTACACCGCTTGCTCAGCCACACTATATAGCATTCTGTTTACTGCCACTCTGTGTACCTCGCTCAGCCACACTATATAGCATTCTGTTTACTGCCACTCTGTGTCTGCTGGGAATAGTGGTACACCGCTCGCTCAGCCACACTATATAGCATTCTGTTCACTGTTCTGTGTCTGCTTGGAATAGTGGTACACCGCTCGCTCAGCCACACTATATAGCATTCTGTTTACTGTTCTGTGTCTGCTGGGAATAGTGGTACACCGCTCGCTCAGCCACACTATATAGCATTCTGTTTACTGTTCTGTGTCTGCTGGGAATAGTGGTACACCGCTCGCTCAGCCACACTATATAGCATTCTGTTCACTGTTCTGTGTCTGCTGGGAATAGTGGTACACCGCTCGCTCAGCCACACTATATAGCATTCTGTTCACTGTTCTGTGTCTGCTGGGAATAGTGGTACACCGCTCGCTCAGCCACACTATATAGCATTCTGTTTACTGTTCTGTGTCTGCTGGGAATAGTGGTACACCGCTCGCTCATCCACACTATATAGCATTCTGTTCACTGTTCTGTGTCTGCTGGGAATAGTGGTACACCGCTCGCTCAGCCACACTATATAGCATTCTGTTCACTGTTCTGTGTCTGCTGGGAATAGTGGTACACCGCTCGCTCAGCCACACTATATAGCATTCTGTTCACTGTTCTGTGTCTGCTGGGAATAGTGGTACACCGCTCGCTCAGCCACACTATATAGCATTCTGTTTACTGTTCTGTGTCTGCTGGGAATAGTGGTACACCGCTCGCTCAGCCACACTATATAGCATTCTGTTTACTGTTCTGTGTCTGCTGGGAATAGTGGTACACCGCTCGCTCAGCCACACTATATAGCATTCTGTTTACTGTTCTGTGTCTGCTGGGAACAGTAGTACACCGCTCGCTCAGCCAGAGTATATAGCATTGTGTTTACTGCCACTCTGTGTACACCGCTCAGCCAGACTATATACCATTGTTTACTGACACTCTGTGTACACCGCTCAGCCAGACTATATACCATTGTTTACTGACACTCTGTGTACACCGCTCAGCCAGACTATATACCATTGTTTACTGCCACTCTGATTCTGCTGGGAACAGTAGTACACCGCTCGCTCAGCCAGACTATATACCATTGTTTACTGACACTCTGTGTACACCGCTCAGCCAGACTATATACCATTGTTTACTGCCACTCTGATTCTGCTGGGAACAGTAGTACACCGCTCGCTCAGCCAGACTATATACCATTGTTTACTGACACTATATAGCAGACTATATAGCATTGTGTGTACACCGCTCAGCCAGACTATATACCATTGTTTACTGACACTCTGTGTACACCGCTCAGCCAGACTATATACCATTGTTTACTGCCACTCTGATTCTGCTGGGAACAGTAGTACACCGCTCGCTCAGCCAGACTATATACCATTGTTTACTGACACTCTGTGTACACCGCTCAGCCAGACTATATACCATTGTTTACTGCCACTCTGATTCTGCTGGGAACAGTAGTACACCGCTCGCTCAGCCAGACTATATAGCATTGTGTTTACTGCCACTCTGTGTACACCGCTCAGCCACACTATATAGCATTGCGTACTCTGCCAGTCAGTGTGTATATTGCTGGGATCAGTAATACTCCACTCACCGTCAACCACTATATGAGCTCAACATGAGTTCCCCAGAGACCTCCGCTGTGAGCAGCACTCCCAACAACAGCAACAGCCAACGCCCCACGCAAGCTATAACATCCACCCCAGCAGCCAGTGGTCAGCAGCAGCCCTCCCCGGAGGAGAACGTTGTGTCCATCAGTCCGTCGCCAGAGCGATTAATGAGGGCTGCCATTGAGGAGATGATGGGGCCTGATGTGGAGGAGGAGGTCTGGCTCAGGCCAGCATCCCAAGTTAATGTTGAGGACGATGAGGGGTCTGTGTCTGGGGATGTTGGGGTGGCAGAGGTGGTGGGTGGGTCAGACTCAGGAGAAGAGTTGTATGATGAGGATGATGATCGGGACCATCTGTATGTGCCTCAGAGTCCGACCCCGGAAAACATGTTGTATCGTGTGTTTAGGTACTAAAATCTGCGTTCCCTCCCAGTAGTGTTGGGCGAACAGTGTTTGCCACTGTTCGGGTTCTGCAGAACGTCACCCTGTTCGGGGTGACTATATAGCAGACTATATAGCATTGTGTTTAATGCCACTCTGTGTACACGGCTCAGCCACACTATATAGCATTGTGTTTACTTCCACTCTGTGTCTGCTGGGAACAGTAGTACACCGCTCACCCGCCACTGTATAGCATTGTGCTCTGTGTCACTGCTGACAATAGTGGTACACCGCTCACCCACCACTGTATAGCATTTCTGTACTGCCACTGTACTGCTGCCAGTCAGCGTGTACTTTAAGGATAAGTGAAATGAGGAAGAAATCCGGTGAAAGAGGGAGGGGCAAGGGAAGAGGTGTTTCCCCTGACGGTTCACGTACAGGCCACAGGGGAGCACCCAAGAAAACCCACTCAATACTGCCCATGTTGTCCAGGACAACAACCCTCACAGATCCAAAAGAACAGGACCAGATAATTACTTGGATGACCTCTCAAGCGTCCAGCAGTGGGTTAAGCAGCACCAGCACATCACGCACGAGGTCCGAGTCCTCAGCCAGTTAAAGTCTGGGCTTTCTTTGAAGACTGCACTGAGGATGTTACCATGGCGATTTGCAAGGTGTGCAAGACCCGCCTGAGCAGGGGGAAAAGTATTAACAACCTCTCCACCACCAGCATGAGCCGCCACATTCTATCCAAACATCCCACTCTGTGGGCAAACGCGGCAGGACAGGGTACCACCAGCAACACTGCCTCCCTTGGGTTCACCAGACTCACCACCAGACCCGCCTCAGCAGCAGCAGTAGCCCAGCCATTGCGTGGTTCACAACATTCACAAACATCAGACGATGCTGACACTGTCACTTTCCGGACTAGTGCTCTTGAGGTCTCCCAGTGTTCATCAAACACAACAACCAACAGCCCTTCGGTGTGCAGCGCTACGGTTGAGTTGTCTGTCTCTGAGATGTTTGAGCACAAGAGGAAATTGCCAGCAAATGACCCCCGGGCCGTGGCAGTAACAGCCAGCCAGCATAGCCAAGCTTCTGGCCTGCGAAATGCTGCCATATCGAGTGGTGGAGACAAACAGCTTCAAGGGCATGATGTCAGTGGCCATCCCACGTTACGTGGTTCCCAGCCGCTACCACTTTGCGCGCTCTGCAGTGCCTGAGTTGCATGAGCACGTGGTCAGCTAAATAACCCGAAGCTTGAAGAATGCCGTTGCCTGCAAGGTTCACCTCACCACTGACACCTGGACGAGTGCGTTCGGCCAGGGTCGATACATCTCCCTTACCGCGCACTGGGTGAACCTTGTGGAGCCTGGCAGCGATTCCTCACCTGCTACGGCGCGGGTGTTGCCCACGCCGCAAACAGCTGGATAACAACAGCAGCACCTACCTCTCTGACTCCTTCTCCTCCAACGCATCTCAAAGCTGTACCTCATCCGGAAATGCTAACCCAGCACCAGCAGCAGTAGGATCGTGGAAGCAGTGCAGCACAGCTGTTGGCATGCGTCAGCAAGCGTTGCTGAAGCTGATCTGCCTTGGGGATAAGCAGCACACAGGGGAGGAAATTTGGAGGGGAATAAAGGAACAGACGGATTTGTGGCTGGCACCGCTGGACCTGAAACCGGGCATGAAGCTAGACACCTGGCACGAACTGGCAATGTACGCAATAGAGGTGCTGGCTTGCCCGGCAGCCAGCGTTATGTCGGAACGCTGTTTCAGTGCTGCCGGAGGCATCATCACAGATCGGCGTATCCGCCTCTCCACAGAAAATGCAGACCGTCTGACTCAAATTAAAATGAATCAATCCTGGATTGGAAACGACTACGCAACACTCCTGGACCCCAACCAAGTAACATGACCGATGAACATCTGGGATGGTTTAGCGTTTCCGGTCCCTGTTTATTGAACCTCTCATCTGTATTACATTTATGACTGCATGGCGGCAAAAAGCATTGCTGCTATATCCGCACGCTTTTTGTCCTCATGCAAGGCCTGGGTTGTTGTGTCTCACAAAGCGTGGCCTTCTCCTCCTGCGCCTCCTCCTGTTCCATCACGTGTGCTGCTGCTGCTGCTGCTGCTGCTGGGTTACCGTTGCCGGTCCCTGTTTATGGAACCTCTTATCTTTATTACATTTATGACTACATGGCGGTACAAAGCATGCTATCCGCACGCTTTTTGTCCTCATGCAAGGCCTGGGTTGTTGTGTCTCACAAAGCGTGGCCTTCTCCTCCTGCGCCTCCTCCTGTTCCATCACGTGTGCTGCTGCTGCTGCTGCTGCTGCTGGGTTACCGTTGCCGGTCCCTGTTTATGGAACCTCTTATCTTTATTACATTTATGACTACATGGCGGTACAAAGCATGCTATCCGCACGCTTTTTGTCCTCATGCAAGGCCTGGGTTGTTGTGTCTCACAAAGCGTGGCCTTCTCCTCCTGCGCCTCCTCCTGTTCCATCACGTGTGCTGCTGCTGGGTTAGCGTTGCCGCGTGGTCCCTGTTTATTGAACCACTTATCTTTATTACATTTATGACTGCATGGTGGTACAAAGCATGCTATCCGCACGCTTCTTGTCCTCATGCAAGGCCTGGGTTGTTGTGTCTCAAAGCGTGGCCTTCTCCTCCTGCGCCACCCTCCTCCTGTTCCATCACGTGTGCTGCTGCTGGGTTAGCATTACCGGTCCCTTTTCCTGGAACCTCTTATATGTATTACATTTATGACTGCATGCCGACAAAAAGCATGTTACCTGTGCAAAGAAAACAGACATTTCCCGCATTTAAAAGACAGTTTTCCCTTTGAAACTTTAAAATCGATTTTCTCAAAAACTATAAGCTCTTTTTGCTAAATTTTTTTTCCTCTTGTACCCACTCCCAAGGTGCACATACCCTGTAAATTTGGGGTATGTAGCATGTAAGGAGGCTTTACAAACCACAAAAGTTCGGGTCCCCATTGACTTCCATTATGTTCGGAGTTCGGGTCGAACACCCGAACATCGCGGCCATGTTCGGCCTGTTCGGCCCGAACCCGAACATCTAGATGTTCGCCCAACACTACTCCTCAGTACACTGTACTGTATATATCTAATGTAACAAAATAGTCTGTGGGAATGCCAGAAAAGATCAATATTTATAAGCTGATTACCACTATGTAACTAAAGGGGCCCATGCACCTAACGATTTTCCCGCCGATATACAGCAGATTCGATCACTGTGATTGAATCTGCTGTGAAATTGTTGCGCAAACGCTGACAGAACGAATGATTTCAATCGTTCCCGTTGATTCCCATCGATCCGTCTGTGCAGAAGATTTCGCTCGATCGCCGGCGGGTCGGGAGTGCGTCGATAGCAGTGTTCGAATGCCCGACGACCGTTGCTAGCGGCAACACCTTACCCGCTCCGGCCGGCGTGTATCCCCGCTGTCACCGCTGTCCCGTGCTCGGCTCCTCCAGCTTCACTAAACTTCCTGTCCCGGCAGGAAGTTTAAACAGTAGAGCGCCCTCTACTGTTTAAACTTCCCAAGCAGGAAGTTCAGTGAAGCTGGAGCCGAGCACGGAGAAGGGACAGCGGAGACCGGGGGACACGCGCCAGCGGATCAGGTAATGTATGCGGGGGCATAGGGGGCGATGGCAGCAGCGGCAGCTCCACAGATTGTGATCGGTTTCATGCTGAAATCGATTAACAATCTGTTTGCAGTAAAGGCAGCCATACGATCCCTCTCTGATCAGATTCGATCAGAGAGTGATTTTTCTGTTGGTCGGATCTGATGGCAAATCGACCAGTGTATGGCTACCTTAAAGCGGAATATAACCCTGCATTTCAACTTTGCTCTAAAACATTATTTACAGTATATTATATGCAACCAGCATTTTTTTTTTTTACTTGACCAGCATTGGAAGGGTTGCACAGGGCTTTAAAGTTCCTTTAGATTTCTGCAGACGCATCCGAAGCTGAAATAGATACATTTTGTTTACATAATGTATCTAAGTGTTGAATGTGACTCATCTCTCTCACTGAGAAGGAGCTTGGACGACAGCCAAAGAGTGTGTAACTGTTTATCAATAGATACATGTAACTAGAATGCATCTATCTGAACTTCTGCATATCTCTCCAGGACCTTTAAACCTCTGTGTTTAACCCTTCCAATGCTGGTCTAGTAAAAAAAAAATGCTTTTTGCATATAATATGCTGTAAATAATATTTTAGAGCAAAGTTGAAATGCAGGGTTATATTCCGCTTTAAGTAACTTTCTAGTTTGCCTTTACCTAAAAACTGCCCTGCTTTTGCCACTTCATAGAGTAAGCTGTATTTCCATTAAACAAGCTGCTTCTATACAACTGTCTTGTCTATTGATTGAATCAAGCAAAGTCGAGGAAAAATTGATATAGCACAGAACAGCGTACTATACATTTTGACCAGGTCTATCCATTGCCATATGATTTGTGGTAGTTATTCTAAAATATACAGTATGTAATGTACAGGTTATTAAAAGCAACCTGCCCTTTGCTTTATGCATGCATGCTTTCAGGGATGTATAATATGTACTGGTAATCTAATGCTTCAAGGAAACCTGAACTGCAAGGAGTAGTTAGGATGTCAACATTATGTGCTTTTAAAATGACCGTGAGTTGACATGCATCCTGACGAGATAAACATGTATAAAAATAGCACAAATCCTACTTAGGATGCGCCTACTTTGGTTTTTTTTTTTTTCCCATCTTGGTTGGAAATGTTTATAATTTAATGTTTTGAACCTTTTTCCAGCCTGGCTGAAAGGTCCTGTAGTTGTTAATAGTAATGATCATAATCGGCTTACGCCTATATGATTAACGATTTGTAAATTCAATTGATTTAATATAATCATTCGTAAACTCACATTCATATTCACATAATTTTTGTGTAATTTTTTAGCAGTGAAAAGCAAAGTCCCCATACATGCTCTTGTACAAGACTCACTGTATGAGAAGGGCCAAAAATATTATCAAGGACAACACTCACCCTGGAAATGCCTTGTTTGAGCTCATTCCATCAGGTAGACATTTTTAATCAATGCGGGTACAAACAGACTGAAAACTAGCTTTGCCTAATGCCTATTTGCCATAAACTTGACAAACTCTGAATCCTCTCTGAAATAACTAACGCAGTGTACAAATTATTAAATATTTGTAACTAGTGGACCCGCGGTGTAGCATATGCCGCATAAGAGGGTAGCGGGCAGGAAGAGGGTATTGGTCACAGCGGCGGAGAGGGGGTCAGACCGCCTCCCTCACCTGGGTCCCCCATCTGCTCTCCCCCTCCAGCTTAAGCGACGGGGAGGGGGGGTCGGAACCCACCTCCCTCACCTGGGTCCCCCATCTGCCCTCCTCCTCCAGTTTAAGCGGCGGGGAGGGGGGGTCGGACCCCCCTCCTTAAGCTCAGCAGCAGCAGCCACCGCTATTAGTAAGAGGCAGCGTGCGGGGATGACTCAGCTCTTCCACGTTCCAGCGTGCGTTCCACTGTCGTCACTTCCTGCAATGCCGCCCACTGTATTGTAAGTGGACGGCATTGCAGGGAGTGACGACAGTGGAACGCACGCTGGAACGTGGAAGAGGTGAGTTTTAAATTTGGACACTGTTGTCATTTTATTGATTCCAAAACCTTTAGAACTAATTATTGGAACTTAAACTGGCTTGGTAAGCTCAGTGAGCCTTGACCTACATGCACAGGTGAATCCAATTATGAGAAAGAGTATTTAAGAGGGTCAATTGTAAGTTTCCCTCTTCTTTTAATTTTCTCTGAAGAGTAGCAACATTGGGATCTCAAAACAACTCTCAAATGACCTGAAGACAAAGATTGTTCACCATCTTGTTTTAGAGGAAGAGATTTCAGCTGTCTGTTTCCACAGTTAGGAACATATTGAGGAAATGGAAGACCACAGGCTCAGTTCATGTTCTTGCTGCAGTTGGAGTCACTGTGCACTGTTCAACCATTCAGCGCACTTTACACAAGGATTTAAGGAGATGCTGTATGTGAGAGTGATGCAGAGGAAGCTTTTTTTCCGCCCACAGCACAAACAGAGCCACTTGAGGTATGCTAAAGCACATTTTGACAAGCTAGCTGAATTGTGGAATAAGGTGCTGTGGACTGATGAAACTAAAATTGAGTTTTTTGGGCATAACAAGGGGCATTATGCATGGAGGAAAAAGAACACACTATTCCAAGAAAAACACCTGCTACCTACAGTAAAATATGGTGGTGGTTTCCATCATGCTGTGGGGCTGTGTGGCCAGTTCAGGGACTGGGAATCTTGTCAAAATTGAGGGACCCATGGATTCCACTCAGTATCAGCAGATTCTGGAGACCAATGTCCAGGAATCAGTGACAAAGCTGAACCTGCACCGGGGCTGGATCTTTCAACAGGACAACAGCTCTAAACACTGCTCAAAATCCACTAAGGCATTCATGCAGAGGAACAAGTACAACGTTCTGGAATGACCGTCTCTGTCCCCAGACCGAATATAATTGAAAATGTGTGGTGTGAGTTAAAAGAGAGTTGTCCATGCTCGGAAGCCATCAAACCTGAATGAACTAGAGATGTTTTGTAAAGAGAAATGGTCATAAATACTTTCAACCAGAATCCAGACTCTCATTGGAACCTACAGAAAGTGTTTAGAGGCTGTAATTTCTACAAAAGGAGGATCTACTAAATATTGATTTCATTTCTTTTTTTGTGGTGCCCAAATGTATTCACCTTCCTAATTTTGTTTAAAGAGAACCAGAGATGAAGCACTCTCTTGTATTTTCCCTTATAAATCAGTGGGAACATGACAGTAAACACCTAATCTGCTCTTGTTTCAATGTTCTCTGTTTAATCTGACTGTGATCACCTCTGATAAGAATCCCAGACTGAGCACTCAGTCTAGCTTTGCTACTGAAAGATTATAGCTGAGTCTGTCTTCTCTGGTGTCTTTTCAAGCCCAAGCCTGTCCCCTTGTGGCTCTGTTATAATGACTCAGCTATAACTATTCCCTGCAAAGCCAGACTGAATGCTCAGTCCGGGATTCTTATCACAGCTGCTAACAGACACTTTTAGCAGTGAGGATGAAACAGAGAGCATGGTGAGTGTTTTCTCTAATGTTCTTACTGATATATATGGTAAAATACACAAGGGTGCTTCGTCTCTGGTTCCCTTTAAAGTGATAACAGTCAGAGAAAACAGACTCGGCTATAATCTTTCCGTAGCAAAGCTAGACTGAGTGCTCAGTCTGGGATTCTTATCAGAGGTGATAACAGTCAGATTAAACAGAGAACAATGAAACAAAGAGCAGATTTAGTGTTTACTGTCATGTTCCCACTGATTTATAAGGTAAAATACAAGAGGGTGCTTCATCTCTGGTTCTCTTTAAACAATTATTGCATGCTTTCTGTAAATCCAATAAACTTAATTTCACTTCTCAAATATCACTGTATGTGTCTCCTTATATGAAATATTTAACTGACATTTTTTATCGTCACAACCAACGATTTATACAGGAAATTCATGGTGATTAACATGGTTGCCCAAACTTTCGCATCCCACTGTATGTGTATATATTTCACCTATTCACAGATTACAGCCACTGCTTATGAAAGCACAACCATATTTGCTAGGCTTCATCAACATGCTCTTGGGGCCTGATTCACAAAGCGGTGATAACTCAGTTATCACGCCTAAAAGACTTTAGGCGTGATAACCTTTGCACTAGCAAAGTTATCACCGCTTTGTGCTCTAACTCGCGCGAAGCTACCACGCGTACGCGCGTACATGCGCGCGCAAAGTCCCATAGGGCTTAATGGGAGCTCCGCGCGAAGCGCCGGGTGTTGCGCTTGCGCGCGCAAATCTTTGCGTGCGGAAAATTTGCACGAGTTTCTTCTTATCATGCCTAAACTGAGTTTAGGCGTGATAAAGGGGTTTTCACTCGCGTGCAAACACTTTGCACCGCTTTGTGAATCAGGCCCTTGATGTTGGGCTTAGGATCTCATTGTGGTTTGCGAACCCATACTAACCTAATGCTAAGATTAAAAAGGAAGTGAGTATGTCAAGTGTTTTCATACAACAAGATCTGATCAAAACTATGAACGTTTACAAAAAATTGTTAAATTTTTGGAAACTTTTACGTACACACCGTCACCCACCCACACTTATCTCAGTAGAAATTCCTCTTTGACTTATGAATAGAGATGTGGCGAACGGTTCCCGAACCGTTCGCCGACGAACATCTCTAAATCCCTGGGGCTTTTACTACTTCCGTGTCGCACTGACCTGGAGTAGTACGTCTGCGCTGCCCGGCGGAGCACGTCCTAGATCGCGCACCTGTTGCCGGGCACTTTCTGCGCGTGTGCGCGACGTCATGAATGACGTCATGCACATGCGCAGAGAGTGCCCGGCAACAGGAGCGCGATCTAGGACGCGCTCCGCCGGGCAGCGCAGGCGTACTACTCCGGGTCAGTGTGACCCGGAAGTAGTAAAAGCCAGAGATGTTCGCCATCTCTACTTACGAAGCTATATTTTTTTGTATGTAAGCTCATGTAAAAGAGTAACTTTACCCAAAAATAGGAAATGGGGAGGGGGGGATAAATCAAGACATTGCAAAGTTAAAAAAATAGAAGATATCAAGAAACGATTGAGACTTGAAGTGTAATTCCCTCATGTTGTTTGTTCCTCAGCTTCAATTCTGGCAGACATGAAAAAAAATAGCACCTACTTCCCTTATCTATAAACACACCCACTAACAGGAAGGTTAGGAAATAAAGATAGATAGAGAGAAAGATTGATAGATAGATAGATAGATAGATAGATAGATAGATAGATAGATAGATAGATAGATAGATAGATAGATGCACAGAGGGAGATACTGCTTGCTTGGCAGCTGGAAAAAGCTGTTCCACAATCTTCCACAATGCAAGTTCACGGACAGGAAACTGTCATGGCCGACGTAGCATGACATCACACTGTGGGAGGGGTTTCACACCAATATCAGCCACAAAGATATCCCTGATCTATTTCATTAAAGGTAAAGCGTTCACGTGGGAACGGGGGCATGGACAACTGACTGGGATGCAATACAATTTTGCATTACATTTCCTTTTTCAAGTGGACCTGAACTCTTGCACAGGACAGAAAGAAAACATAAAGCAATACACCCTGTATGGATTTAGAGAGTTTAGCCTGTTTAATTCTTGCTCCTCTGTGTTTAATCACCACTGTAATTTGATCTCTGCCATGGCAGAGCTGCTAATTTGTAAACACAGGACGTTAACCCTTTGCCTGCTTCCATGAAACAGGAAGTAGACACACTGCACAAACAAATGTTTTTCTTTAACCACTTCAGACTTCAGTGTTGTTTCACCGTATGCATCTGAGTAACTTTCACCTCCTATTCATTCACCAATAACTTCATCACTACTTATCACAATGAAATCATCTATCTTGTTTTTTTCCACCAACAATTAGGCTTTCTTTTCATTTTGCTAAGAATTATTTTTTTATAAATCTATTTTAACAGGAAGATTAAGAAAAAATTGAAAAAAAATCATTCTTTCTCAGTTATTGGCCATTATAGTTTTAAAATAATACGTGCTACTGTAATTAAAACCCATGTATTTTATTTTGCCATTTGTCCCGGTTATTACATCATTACATCATTTAAATTATATCCCTATCACAATATATGGCGTTGATATTTTATTTGGAAATAAAGGTGCATTTTTTTAGTTTTGCGGCCACCACTTATTACAAGCCCTTAATTTTTTTTTAAAAAATAACAGTAATATACTTTACTGCATACATATTAAAAAAGATCAGTCCCTAAGTCCCAACTATTAATGTAATTTTTTTATTGTATATTTTTACTTTTTTTTTTTTTTGAAAAATAAATTAGTGTACCTATCAGGGAATGTGGGAAGTAAGGGGCTAATTTTAAAAGTAAAAAAAAAAAAGTCATTATCTGGAAATTTGTATTTCCAGATGTAATTTTAGTATTTGGCCACAAGATGCCCTCACAGCTCACTTCTGCATGCGGAAAGTTCCTGCGCAAAGCGGTAGTAATGTGTGGATAGGGCAGAAGGGGATTTGTGAAAGACGGAGCCATCTCGTTGACGGTGTCGGTCTTTCATACAGGGACTTAGATCAATGAATGGGAACTTTGTTCCCATTCATTGATCTCCGGGCTAACAGAAGGCAGTGGGAGCACGCGCGGAAGTGTGCACGATCGCACACACCAGGCAGCGGCAGCAGTGTAGCCTATCTGGACGGATTAAGTGGTTAAAGGTTTTTATGCTGTCACTGATCTTTTAAAGCAGAGAGGATGTTCTGAGTTCAGGTCCTCTTTAAGCAAAGTGCATCATGCTGGCCTCTTGGTCAGAGTCCGGCCCTGTTTGTAAATGTTACATAATCGGATTGCCTTGTGTTATTGCTTAGCTGTGCATTATAGCCATGTCCTTTGTGTTGCAGGGACGCCTCCTCCACACTCTGCTCAGACAACTCCAGGATCGCTCAATACTCACCAATGTGCCTACAGAGAATACATTGCTTGGGAAAAAAAAGATGCATCATTATGTTCTGCCTCAGACCTGTATAGTATTGATGATGAAATTCCGCCAGTGGCTTCTCTTCTAAGAATTAATAAATGCTGTCTTTTCAATATGTTTCTATTTGGAAACAAACAAACTAGAAAAAAAAAAAAACAGAAAACCGTGGCTGTCTGTCTGCACTGGTGTTCTATAAACGTGGCGGTTTCTCATAATGAAACACTCCTTTCACATCAGGGGAAGATTGACATATTCCTACAAAGCACCTGGAGAATATATGAAACATTTCCCCCTCACTTGCAGCCGCTAGACAGGATATTGTGACTGAATAATTCTGTACATAACACTGCATGAAAGGGAGAGTATCACATGACTATAGCAAGGTAGCCATTGTAGGAAGTCTGTAATGTAAATTCTTACTATTGGAGGAAAAAAATGTGTCAGCTATTTATAGTGTAGAACATTATGGGCTTGATTCACAAAAGAGTGCTGTTAGCACGGCCGTTTTTGTGCGAATTTTCACGTTTGCAAATTTTCACGCGCAGTTAAAAGTTTTCGCGCAAACGTGAATTTCCGCGCAAAATCGTTATCGTTTTCGCGTGCAACCGCTCATTTTCACTTGAAAATGATAGTGATTTCGCGATTAAATTTGCATTTGCGCACGAAAGCATTTAATTTTGCATGAAAATTTGCAATCGCGCGCAAACGCAAAAATTCACGCGAAAACGGCCGTGCTAACAGTTAGCACTCTTTTGTGAATCAAGCCCTTATAGTTATTTTTATATAGGACCTTTAGCGAAAAGGGGAAAAAAATTCAAAACATCAATAATTGCAAAGTAAGAAGTAAAAAAAAAATAGAAGCAAGATCAAGAAATGATTGATATTTACCATGCAATTTGTTCATGTTGTTTGATTCACAATGAGCCTGAAAGTCATCAACTTTACTACTGGCAGACAAGAAAAACAGCTAGATAGCACCAAGTGTCAGTATTTATAACCACCACACCCACTAACACTGCAATAGGCTAACAGGTTTTTTTTTTTTTTTTATAGATATACATATGCACAAAGGGAGATACTGGTTGTTTGGGAGTTGGAAACAGCTGTTATTTCCCACAATGCAACAAGGTTCACAAATGGGACACTGTCAGGCCCTAGGTTCTGACATCACACTGTGGGAGGGGTTTCAACACAATATCAGCCATACAGACGATCTATTTGAGAAAAGGTAAATAATTCTCATGGGAAAGGGGGTATCAGCTACTGATTGAGATAAAGTTCAATTCTTGGTTACAGTTCCTCTTTTTCAACCCTATTCTAAAATGAACTCACACTCTACTGCTTATACAAATACACTGTACAACCACAACACAATCATGAAGGGCTGTTTTTAGGCATGGACAAACCAGGCAGATGCCTGGAGTTACACCTGTGGGACGGGGCACCTTAGAGTTATTTTTAGCACACTGTGCTTGATGGAATTTTTATGCTTGGTACACACCATGTAATTTCCTGTTAGAAAGGTGGGTCAAAATTAATATTTTTCCAACAGGACTGATCTGATTTCAGATCATTTTTCAGATTGATTTTGTATAGAAGTGAGAGGAAAATCGATCAGAAAATAAAAATTGGAAATCAGATCGGTCCTGTAGGAAATAATCCATTCAACTCATCTATTTGATGGAAAATTGCATGGTGTGTGCTAGGCTTAAAGCCCAATCTATACGATACGATTATTTGTGTGATTAAGTTACGATTCTATTTATGATCCGATTAAATCTGACATGTCTGATCGGGAATTGATTCGATTAAATTTGATTTGCCATCGCAAAACAATGGCAAATGGAATTGAATCGAATCCCGATCGGACATGTCGGATTTAATCGGATCGTAAATAGAATCGTAATCGAATTTCACAAAGAATCATATTGTGTAGATTGGGCTTTATACCCAGCTTACTAGTTTAATTAAAGAGGAACTGTAAGCTCAAAATAATTTATTGCCAGCAGGTAGCCTATACCCAATTTATAGATGAAAACCCAGTATTTTCTGCTAGAAATCCAGCATTTTGCTGGAATCACACCTTTCGGTAGGAAGCCACGCCCCCTCATGAGGCTGCTCCGCGGCTGTATATTCATTAAGCTTGTGCGCACTGCCTTCTGGGTAGTGACATCATGGGTTGCTAAGGGGGGAAAAAAACAGCAGTCCTCACTGTTATCAAGGTGGGACATGTGCACGAGGCAGAAGAAGTTTATCTTGCAGCCTCCGATGGGATGATTGATCATCCCTCTCTGCCCTGTGAAGCTGCCGCTGCCACTATCAGGTCAGCGGCATGTGTTTAACTCTCCTCATCCCAGCTGGAATCCCTCTCGTCAGCTCTTCCTACAGCCTCCGATGATCTTATAGCTCTGCCTGCATGTCATGTGCATTCACCCGACATGCAGGCAGAGCTAGAAGATCATCGGAGGCTGTAGGAAGAGCTGACAAGAGGGATTCCAGCTGGGATGAGGAGAGTTAAACACATGTCCCTGACCTGATAGTGGCAGCGGCAGCTTCACAGGGCAGAGAGGGATGATCAATCATCCCATCGGAGGCTGCAAGATAAACTTCTTCTGCCTCATGCACATGTCCCACCTTGATAACAGTGAGGACTGCTGTTTTTTTCCCCCCTTAGCAACCCATGATGTCACTACCCAGAAGGCAGTGCGCACAAGCTTAATGAATATACAGCCGCGGAGCAGCCTCATGAGGGGGCGTGGCTTCCTACTTAAAGGTGTAATTCCAGCAAAATGCTGGATTTCTAGCAGAAAATACTGGGTTTTCATCTATAAATTGGGTATAGGCTACCTGCTGGCAATAAATTATTTTGAGCTTACAGTTCCTCTTTAAGGATATGCAAGGTATTTCTAACACACAGATCTGCACTGCTTGTTAGTATAACAATGACATGGCAGGTACTACTAGTATTGTGCTAATTAAGCAGTACTGCTTGCTTGAGAGAAAAGATGGAGATCACCTTTGACAATCTCACAGAGACGAAAGGAGCCCAGATAGTGTAATGTTTTGTACTGAAAGGAAAGATGGTGAATATGAGAAACAGTCACAAATCAAGGTTATTGGACTGGACAACCAACCATTCTCAGAATGTGGAACATTTCCAACTCCACTTGGAGGTCCTGGATTTCACACTGGGTTACAGGAGCTCTCTTATTCAAAAACAAAGGGGTTGGCAGTCTGGTGGACCAGACTGAGGCCCTAAGCCTCCTGGTAGGAGGCATACATGGATACTTGCCGACTGGTTACTTTGACACAGGTTGAGTCGAATGACGGCTCAACCTTCTTCTGCTCAAATTCCGGGTGACATTAATTACTATCCCCCCTCCGAGTCATAGCAATTCAGAGGGAGAAGTAATTCGGGGTTTGGCAATTGCCGTAACTGCGAATTACACTGCTGTGCGACCTTGGACATAATAACATTATGTCTATGGCTGCTCTCAGGTTAGGCACAACACAGGCAAGAGTGCGCTGTAATGACCTGCCTTGTGGTAGCAGGGTATACAATGCAAGAGGGAGAAAGAGGTGCAGTAGGTGTTTTAACCCTCAGAACAATTATAGGATGGTTTGTATGTCAGTTAATGGGTTTGTGTGGGTGAGGTGAATCTAGCCTGGTAATAATTTGTACATCCATATTTTAAGAAATAACATAAAGGGGGGAAAGAGGCACCCAGGGTATGATAAAACGATGTTAAAAGCAACTACGATGAAACAAGTTTGAAGTGGCTTACCACCAGGGCCAGTCTTAAGTTTCACAGCGCCCTGAGCGAAACCTGATTTTTGTGCCCCCCTTCATCCTCTTCACGCATGCGCACACACACACACACACCCACACACACACAGGCCCATATACATTTCAGCTTTTCTCCTGAGATATGTCCTAGGACAGTAGTTAGCAACCTTTTTGACGTTGTGACACATCATGCCAAATGCTCAGATCTCTGTGACACTTCACATATGTATAATAGAAAAAATACTATTAATAACCACAAATGGATGGAAAGAGTGAATTATCCTGAATATACTTAGCAATGAAGGCTAGAACCTTTCAGGAATATTAATAAAAACAATCAGTGGGACAGTTATCCCCCCCCCCCCCTTTACAATGATAGCACAACACCAACAATTTTCACCACGTGTTATAGCCGCAGTGCGCTCCCCCCAAAAAAACCGCCCCCCGATCTCATGTGTTGGTGCCCTCAATATAGGTTGCCAAGCATAGGTGCCCCCAGTATAGTCAGTTAAAGGTCTCCATCCCCCCCATAGGTAGCCAGGCGTAGGTGCCTCCAGTATAGGTAGCCAGGTGTTGATGCCCTCAGTAAAGGTAGCCAGCTATAGGTGCCCCAGTATATGAAATCAGGTGTAAGTGCTCTCAGTATAGGTAACCAGCTATTAGGCGCCCCCTTGGAAGCCGGCGCCCTGTGCTACTGCTCTGGTCGCACAGGTCAAAGGCCGGCTATGCTTACCACAATGATGATCATTTAAATAATTTGTAACATACTTTAATGTGCACTTGGCAACACATTTCGAGGGTCTTAGCCCACTTCCTTAAGGCCGAATACAGTGCCAGAAGAAAATCAAGCCAGCATTTGAGGCGCCTCTCTGTATATAATTAATCAGTTTGTTAATGGTACCAGCAGAAGTAATTCATTTTGATATGGAGGAGGAGGGTGAAATGAAAGAAGCCTGGCCTGGGGCACCACAATGGCCAGAAACCACCTTGCAATCATGTGGTGTACACATGCACACTGTTGAAATATGGCAGCAAGCCAGGATACAATCACATGGTACACACATATGAATACATATGCAGGCATGGCGTACACACTCAGGGCCTGCCTTAGGTTTCACAGCACCCTGAGCGTAACTAGATTTTGGTGCCCCCCCAGGGGGGCCTCTAGCCATTTTGTCACTCCAGGCGAGAAAACCTGTGTCACCCCCCGACCCCATGGCGCCCCCCACACCATGAAAATAATCTTAATGCGGCAGCGTTTCACCAGGAAATAACCATAATGCGGCAATGTTTCACCAGGAAATAATTGTAATGCAGCAGCGTTTCACCAGAAATTACTTTTTGCGGCAGCATGTCACCAGAAAATGCATGTAAGTAAGAAAATACATGTAAGGAAGAAGGCACACGGGGGGACATATGGAGGTACAGGGGGACAGAAGGAGGCATGAGGGTCAGAAGTCACAAAGGAGGACAGAATGAGGCACACAGTGGGACAGAATGAGGCACAATGGGGGACAAAAGGAGGCACAATGGGGGGCAGAATAAGGTACAAAGGACAGAGAAGGCACAGGAGGACAGAAGGAGGTACACAGAGGGCCAGAAAGAGGTACAGTAGGACAGAAGAAGGCATGAGGGCCAGAAGGAGGCACAAAAGAGGACAGGAGGCACACAGGGGCACAGAAGGAGGCACAAAGTGGGGGAGAAGGAGACACAAAGTGGGGAAGGAGGCGGCACAATGGGGACAGATTGAGGCACAAAGGGGGACAAAAGGAGACACAGGAGGAAAGAAGGACACACAGGGGGATTGAAGGTGGCACACAGAGGACCGAAGGAGGCACAATGGGGGACAGACAAAAGCACAAATGGGGGCAGAAGGAAGCACAGGGAGACAATAAGAGGCACAAAGGGGGACAGAAGGAAACACAAAAGGGGGACAGAAGATGGCAAGGGGGAAATGTAAAGAGGCAGAGGGAGACAGAAAAAGCTGAAAAAGACAGGGGGACAGAAGCGGAAGGCGCAGGGGACAGAAGTGGCACATGGGGACTGAAGAGACAAAGGGAGGCACAGGAGGACAGAAGGAGGCAGAGTGGGAGTGAAGGAGGAAACGGGGGCAGAGGTAGCACCGGGGGACAAATAAAGGCAAAGGGGACATAAGGAGGCACATAGGGACAGAAGGAGGCACAAAGGGAGACAGAATGACAGACGGGGTCAAACATGGCACAAGGGACTGATGGAGGCACAAGGAGACAGGAGGCACAAAAGGGACAGAAGGAGGCACAAAGAAGAAAGAAGCACAGAGGTGGCAGCTTCCTGCAACTTGCGCTAAATCGATGCAGCAGAAGCAAGTAATAGAACACTCATGGGGCAGGGCTTATACCAGGGTGGTGCTTAATTTGGAGGCGGGGCTTAATCCAGCAACATGGCGCCCCCAAGGACCAATGGCACTCCAGGCAATGACCTGTACTGCCTATGCCTAGAGGCGCCCCTGTGCCCCCCTCATTCATCCTCTTCGCACATGTGCAGATCCCCCCCTTTGCTATACATATGCAGATTCCCCCCTTTAGTGTATAAAGGCAGACCCCTCCTTTAGTATACATAGGCAGATCCCCTCCTTTAGTATATATAGGCAGATCCCCTTTTAGTGAATACAGGTAGATCCTCCTCACCTCACCTTTAGTGTATAGATGCAGATCCCCCTTTAATATATACATAGGCAGATCCCCTTTAGTGTACGTTATATGACAAGACAAATGACATTTATATCGTGCTTTTCTCCTGGCAGACTACTAGGACGCGCTCTATAGGCAGTGCCAGTGTTTGGGAGACTTGCCCAAGGTCTCCTACTGAATAGGTGCTGGCTTAATGAACAGGCAGAGCCGAGACTCGAACCCTGGTCTCCTGTCTCAGGGGCAGAGCCCTTAACCATTACACCATCCAGCCATTCCCATATATAGGCAGATCCTGACTTTAGTGTATATAGTTAGAACTCCTTTTAGTGTATATAAGCAGATTCCCCCCACCCCCCTTTTAGTGGATATTGGCAGATATAGTGTATGTAAGCAGATCCCCCCTTTATATAAACAGATTTATAGATAAACAGATATATAGTGTATAGTATACAAGCAAACCCCAGTTTACCACCCTGCTACTTCCCCAACTGGTAGGTAGTTGGGGAATCTTACTTTTCTGCTTGTAGCTGGGGACAGAAGACGGCCTGGAGTCAGGAGTGACAAGCAGGTCTCTCTCTGATTAGTGCGCAGCGCAGACATCGCTTGTGAGCGAGGGGGCGGTGCTACTGGCACGCACGGCTCACACAGACTCAGCAAGAAGCAGCAGCAGGTTCCTGGAGTCTTCGCCCCATCACCCCCAGCCGCACTAGGGGGCTGAGCTACCACTCGCAGCAGCCACAGAGGAACCCAGAGCCCACAGCCGCAGCCAGCAGGTAGAAATGCAGCCAGGGTGAGTTGAATGCACATCACGTGCACCCCCCTAGAAGCCGGCACCCTGAGTGACTGCTCCGGCCACTCAGGTCAAAGGCCGGCCATGTGCACACTCCACAGATGCAATGTATACAATGACATGGTACACACATGGGCACAGACACACAACTCTGACATATCTATATATATAATAGAGTAAGTGCCTCAACCTTCAAACAAGAAGAAGAAGTGGCGCCCTGCCCCCAGGGCCAGTCCAAGCAAGAAGAAGGGGCTGGTCCAAGCAAGAAGAAGAAGTAGTGTCATATCAAACCAAGGGCAAAGAGGGATAATTTGCATATTCAGTAGCAGTGCATTGTGGGTAACCACAAATATTCACTTATAGTGGAATTATTGCAGATTTGCTTCTGTTTTAGGCTCCCTGCACACTGCAAATCCGTTTTCCGATTCCGATTCCGATTCCGTTTCCGATTCCGATTCCGTTTCCGATTTTCCCTGAATACATTCAACAGAAAAACGGATCAAAAAACGCAGCATGCAGTTAAGATTAAAAATCTGAATCGGAATCGGATGTAAAAACAGATTAAAAAGCGGAATCGGAATCTGAAATGCATGCAGTGTGCAAGAGGCCTTAAGAAGGAAAATTACACCAAGCTTTGCTTTTTATAGTAGGAGAGATTTTTGGTCTCTTTTATCCCCCTATACATTCTTAGAAGTTTGGGTCACCCTGAGCTGCTTGGTTACTCTGTTGTACTGGTCCAAGCCCTATCTCATACAGCCATATCACATTCTGCTATGGCTATCATTCATGAAAGTGCTGTCGGAATGGAGAATCAGTGTGGGAAAACACTGCTGATGGTGTTTTAGACTTCTGGCTGCTGATTCATAAAAAAGTATCCAGGTGCGGTAGCAGCGCGGAGATTCCCCAAACTAGGCTGTCAGTAGGCTTGCGGAGACACGGAAGCTGCCGAGTTGATACATTTCCCCGTGTTCCGCTCTCTTGCGGCTGCCTGGGAGGTCTCTGTGTCTCCATTCACTTAACAATGTTATCGCCATAGCAGAGGGAGTGGTACTTCCCGACCTCACACCGCTTGCGGTGATCTTTATGTATTAACATTTTACTACATTTTTTACAACAATCACCGCACAAGGCGGTGATTTATCGCTCTGCTTGGTAATGTCAGCTTTTGATGCGGAAGGACCCTTTATGAATGCAGATTTTGCTACGTGTGCAGGAAAGTCAGCTGTTTTAAGCATTTCCGCATGCGGAAATGCTTTATGAATGATAGCCTATGTAGTGATGAGAACCAAAGGTCTGAAATAGGCTGTCACATGTGGGTTTGATATGACTGTGTAAAACTTAAAGCTATAGGCTTGCTTGGCTTACTAAGGGTGAAAAGGAATAATTTGCATATTTAGTAGCGGTGCATTGTGGGTAATCACAAATGTTCACATATAGCTGAGTAATTGCATATTTCTTTCTGTTTTAGAAAGGCAAATTACACCAAGCTTTGATTTTTTTAGTAGGAGGTCTTTTTGGTCTCTTTTATCCCCCTATACATTACGAGTGGTTTGGGTCACCCTGAGCTGCTTGGTTACTCTGTTGTACTGGTCCAAGCCCTAGCTTATTCAGCTGTATCAATCTCTGCCATGTACTGATGAGTTTGACACAGACTGTCTACATGTGGGTTTGATATGACTGTGTAAAATTTAAAGTTGTATGCTTGCTATAAACCAGCAGCTCTGGATGTTAGCTTGGCTTGCCAAGGGGGAAAAGGAGTAATTTTCATATTTAGTAGCAGTGCATTGTGGGTAACCACAAATGTTGATTTATAGCTGAATTATTGCAGATTTCCTTCTGTATTAAAAAGGCAAATTACACCAATACAGTGTGTGACATTGTAGGAAGTGACTATAGTGGAAGGCACAATGGAACACGGAAGAGGTGAGTCATCCCCGCCCGCTGCCTCTTACTAACAGTGGCGGCTGCTACGGTGCTTAAGCAGGAGGGGGAGTGCACATGGGGGACCAAGGTGAGGGGGGGGGGGTCCTGCTGAGCTTAAGCAGGAGGGGGAGTGCACATGGGGGACCCAGGTGAGGGGGGGGGGGGGGTTCCTGCTGAGCTTAAGCTGGAGGTAGAGCACACATGGGGGACCCAGTTGAGGGGGGGTCCAACCCCCCTCCCCACCGCTGTGCCCAATACCCCCTTCCTGCCCTCTTATGCGGCGTATGCTACGCCGCGGGTCGGCTAGTAAGGGTATATTTGCTAAACACCAGTAAACTTATACAGTGCATATTACGTTTATTGGAAATCACACAAAATATATAATGCAATATGCAAATTGCATAACTGGACTTACATATGCAACACCTAATGCGAGTTATGCAAATTATGTAACATCAGGGGTGTCCGGTCGATAAAATTTGGGTGACCAACCTCAGGAACCGGAAGAGGAAAAAGGAAACAGATAACACCAGGAGCACCAGATAGTGTAGCACAGTGCTGTCTAACTTCATGGGCATGGAGGGCCATTTTTTTTTCAACCCCATGGTGGAGCGCCGAAGGTTCTTGCTGGAGCCGCAGCACCCCCCCCCCCCCCCCCAGGAAAAAAATGCAATTAAACGACAATTAGATTGGCAGCAGTGCTGGGCCGAAATTACGCATGCGCGTAATTACGCACCGTAATTTACCGTTATTTTACGCGTAAGTGCTACGCGTAATTTACGTCTTACGCGTAAGTATGTACGCGTAAGCCGTAAAGCGGTATTGTAATTACGCCGCCTACCGTAATAGCGTAGGTATGCGTAATTTTACGGCGAATTACGCGTAATTTTACGCGTAATTTCGTAGGCACAACTCCCCTTCTCCAAGAGTAGCCAATCAGTTATCAAGTTTGTTTGGGAGCTACATCCTAAGCAACCAATAGTATCTTCTCCCGCCCTTCAGTATATAAGCTGTCAGCCATGATCTGTGTTCTTTGTGGGTTGCTTTCACTTTCTGAGGAGAAGGAGTGAGACAGAGAGTGATACAGTTTTACACATCCATATTAAGTGCAATTCTATTGCATTTTCTTAGATCTTTGATCTGTGTGATTGTAAGCCTGTGTTAGGAAGTTGATTATTGTAGTTAGGGCTTTGTTTAGGGTTAGAATTCTGTTGTTTAGTGTTAGAGGCAGGGAAAACTGATTATAGGGCTTGTGATTTTACAGTGAAAGCGTGTAGATTGTAGAGACAAGAGAGGGCCTGTGATATGTAATAGAGTGAAATCAGTTAGATTCAGGGATCGTGTGCTGAGAGTGAATTGTATTTGTTTTTTTTGTTTTTTTTTTATCATTTTAATTATTTGATTTGATTGAATTTTATTTTCATTTTTTTTGTGGGGGGATTTATTTCAAGTGCGTTGTCCAAAAGCAATTGATATATAATTTGGACTAGCTCTCCAGTCCTCTCCTCCCTCATTACATTGAAATTTTAATTTGATTTATTTTTATTTTATTTTATACGTTTATCATTTGTCACTTTCCCCTACATTTCAATAAAACAATAACGTTTGGCACTTGCTGAACATATTCCCTACAATGTCTGGCAGAGGTGGAGCAGGCCGTGCCCGTGGCCGAGGAATTGAACCCACTGCAAAAAGATGTTTGTTTGACACCTTGACAGGCAGTGATCAAGAACCAGCAACCCAAAAAGTACATCCCTATTTCACAGCAGGAAGGGGACGCTCTGCACCAAGCAGGGGATGCACTGTACCCGGCAGGGGTCAGTCCAAAACTGGCAGGGGACAGTCAGTTGGTAGTGGACAATCAGTGCGAGGTAGTGGCCAATCCTCAACAGGCACAGTGAGGAGTGAAGATGTAACTCCAAAAAAAGTCTACAACCTTACGCGCGATTCTATGATGATGAAGGGCCCACGACGCCCCATTAGGGAGAGCCAGGCTGCTGATATTGTGGAGTTTGTGACGAGAGATAGCGGTTCTCAGTCCCCCAATCTTCAGGCCCTGGAGAGTAGCAGCAGTACCAGCAGCACACCCATGCCTGCTCAAAGATCTGCCACCAACATCCAAAATGAGCCTTCACTTCCATATACTGCACATATTGCAGACCTTGTGGACAAAGCTCTTTCGCAGTCCGACATAAACCTAGAGTCTGATGCCCAGAATTTTTTTAATGAACCTCAGAATGTTATCGATGAGGGATTGGCGGGTGATGATCATGATGACAACTTGTACCATGCCCACGATCAGTCTCAGTCCTCAATGGGAGAACATAACATCCAGGATGAGGGCTCTTCCAACCTTCTTTCTCCCAATTATCCTGATGATGATGAGCTGGGTTCTTATAAGGGATGTAGTGACGATGATCTGGATAGGGACTATGACCCGCCTGAACATCATGATGATGCCAGCTCAGATGATTCAGAGCCGCAGAGGCTGCATCAGCATACCGTGAGACCTAGTGGAAGCAGTGGCTCCTCTGGTAGGCTTTTTCAAACGAGGCAGCAGCCACAGGCTGAGCCTGCATCTGAAAGCACCCTCTCCCAAATTGTTGTGCCTGAGACTGAAAAAACAGTTAAAAAATCATCTAAGAAAGCCCCAGTTTGGAAGTACTTTACCGTTGATGAATCTGATCCCCACATTGTCATATGCAACATTTGTGGTCATAAAGTGCGTTTAGGGAAGGACTTGTCAAGAGCGGGCACAGGTGGTCCACTCTCCCACATAAAAAAGCATAAGAGAGAAAATCAGCTTGTTCAGGAAGCAATGGGTAAAATACCCCGCACAGTGCCCCATCCTTCTTCCCATTCAGGTTCTGACATCGGCACCCCTTCCCCCTGCCTTCACTCCGCAACACAGTCTGGCAGTAGAGGCCACATGTCAGCTACCTCAATTGCACGTTTCTCGTCAGTGGCTCACAGCACCCAGCCCTTAATTACTGAGTCGATAAGGTCGACAAAGCCACTGCCTTCCCATCACAGCAGGATCCGGAGGTTGAATGGGCTGCTGTCACAGGCTATGGTCCAGCAGTTATTGCCCTACAGTCTTGTAGAGGAGGGTACAGCCATTCGCGAGCTGCTGAGGTTTGGCATACCAGAATGGCGGATCCCCAGCCGCCATTATTTTGCTAGGACAGCAATACCTGATCTGTATCGCCACACTGTGGATAATGTGACTCTGTCCCTTGACTATTCTGTAGGCAACAGGGTACATCTCACGACGGATTGCTGGACCAGCAGTCATGGCCAGGGACGTTATATGTCCTTTACGGCACATTGGGTCACCCTCCAATGTCAACAGGAGGGTTCCAGTCCTGGGGCGGCCAATGAGCTGGTTGCGCCGCCCCGTGGTGTCAAGGGGAACAGTTCCACACTTGCCTCTAGTCATGTCGCAACCGCTACAGCTGAGGCCCCCAGTAAGCGTGCCCGTGGGGCTGGCCACAGCAGAGTGGTACATCGACGCTGTCAGGCGGTTCTGGGTTTAGTCAGCGTTGAGCAGCAGAGACTTACTGCACCAAATGTCCTGGCCATTATCAACGGACAGGTGCAGAAGTGGCTGACCCCAAGAAGACTCCAGGCTGGTCATGTTGTATGTGACAACGCAGCAAATCTGATTGCCGCCCTGAATCAGGGCAACATCCCCCATGTGCCATGTTTTGCCCACATACTCAACCTGGTGGTGCAGCGCTTTTTACGCACCTACCCAGGTTTGAGTGATGTGGTGCAGCATGCAAGAAGAGTTGTATCGAAGTTACGTTATTCTTCAAATGCCAAAGATTCGCTGTCTAAATTGCAGGAGAAACATGGCCTGCCCCCCCATAGGCTCATTGCAGACAGTGCAACACGGTGGAACTCCACACTTCGCATGCTGAATAGGTTGTGCGAGCAGAAAAAGGCGGTTGCAGAGTACCTCCGAGGAGGACATGGCACCCAGGGCGCACCTGCCCGATTCACCCAGGAAGAGTGGCGGCTGATGTATCAAGTCTGCCGTGTCTTGTCCCCATTCGATCAGGCTACAACATTCGTAAGTGGGGCACAAGTCTGTATCAGCGAAGTGATCCCTCTCGTGTACATGCTGGACGAGAGTCTGAGTAGCCTGATGGCAGCTGGGGAGGATGCGCTTGATGAGCTTGAACAACAAAGCTTGCTCCAAGCCACCCAAACTCAGGCACATGAGGAGGAGGAGGAGGAGCTTACTTTCACGCGGGACTTACTTGAGGTGCCTGACCATTGTGAGGAGGGAGAGCAGGCCAGTGCGGCATCTGTGGTTCATGGGTGGGTAGACATTGGAAGGCAGGACGAGCAGCAGCAGCAGTCAGAGGATTTTGATGTGTTGAGCAGACCGGATGATTTGGAGGCGCAGGCTCATCTCTTCCCCATGGCTGTTCATATGTTGAAATGCTTACGCAGAGATCCCCGGATCCAAAACATTAAGGAGAGGGATGACTACTGGTTGGCCGCCCTTTTAGACCCTCGATGCAAGGGGAAACTGGGTCAGTTCATTCCAGCAAGCCGGCAGGAGGAGAGGATGCGGGAGCTGCAGCAGGCCCTAATACGTCATGTGCAGGAGGCCTTTCCACAGTCTGAGATCACAGCTATCCCCACTCATCGCACCCAGCAAGTAGCTGAGCCAAGCAGACCCATTCTTCCTGGAGACCTTTTTGGAGCAATGAGAAACTTTTACTTCTCTGAGCGTCCAACAATAACAACAAGAACAGTAGAAGGAAGTTTTCACCAGCGGCTGAGCCGCATGGTCAGTGATTACATGGGGTCACTTGGTGCATCTGACAGTATGCGTACAGAGGACCCTATGGAATTTTGGTCCGCCAGACTGGAAACCTGTCCCGAGCTGGCGCAGTATGCGCTTCAACTTCTGGCATGCCCGGCTTCCAGCGTCATTTCTGAGCGTGCATTCAGTGCGGCAGGTGGGGTGGTTACTGAAAAGCGATCCTGTTTGTCTACAGATTCAGTGAACAGACTGACCTTCTTAAAAATGAATCAGTCCTGGATTGATGGTGAATACTCAGCCCCTGCCCTCAGAGACAGAAACTGAATGAGATCGCTTTAAACTCCCTCTGATATACCTATATGTCTGTAAGATAACATTAAATATTTAATGTTCAGTTGTGTTCCCAACATTAGGGTGCACTGCACAATTTGATTCAAAGGTACAGCAGTCTTCCCACTCTTATGGAGCCCTAGGGTTAAAAAAAAAATAAAAAAATAAAAAAAAATGTTATTGATATCGTTGCTCACACCGTTAGAGTGCACTGCACAATTTCTTTTTTTTTTTCTGCTCCTGCTGCAAAAGTATTTCAGTGTTCCTACTTTCATGGAGCACTGCTATGTCCTGCTATGTTTACTGGTGTCCCTGATGTTGCTGCTGTTTTGTTTATTGGTCTTCCACCTTTCGGGTGACTTTGCCTCCTACCTGCCACCAAAATGGCTTGGGCTTACTGAGGGTGATGGTCAACTTACTATATGACTGAGCCGCTGCTCCTCTCAGGGCCACAAGCTAGGACTTTGCCTACTACCTGCCACCAAAATGGCTTGGGTTTACTGAGGGTGATGGTCAACTTACTATATGACTGAGCCGATGCTCCTCTCAGGGCCACAAGCTAGGACTTTGCCTACTACCTGCCACCAAAATGGCTTGGGTTTACTGAGGGTGATGGTCAACTTACTATATGACTGAGCCGCTGCTCCTCTCAGGGCCACAAGCTAGGACTTTGCCTACTACCTGCCACCAAAATGGCTTGGGTTTACTGAGGGTGATGGTCAACTTACTATATGACTGAGCCGATGCTCCTCTCAGGGCCACAAGCTAGGACTTTGCCTCCTACCTGCCACCAAAATGGCTTGGGCTTACTGAGGGTGATGGTCAACTTACTATATGACTGAGCCGATGCTCCTCTCAGGGCCACAAGCTAGGACTTTGCCTACTACCTGCCACCAAAATGGCTTGGGCTTACTGAGGGTGATGGTCAACTTACTATATGACTGAGCCGATGCTCCTCTCAGGGCCACAAGCTAGGACTTTGCCTACTACCTGCCACCAAAATGGCTTTGGCTTACTGAGGGTGATGGTCAACTTACTATATGACTGAGCCGCTGCTCCTCTCAGGGCCACAAGCTAGGACTTTGCCTACTACCTGCCACCAAAAAGGCTTCTGCTGACTTAAAAAAAAAAACTCACCTTTTTCTTTTTCAGTTTCTTGGTGTCCCCACCGTTAGGGTGCACCGCACTTTTTTAAATAATTTACCACCTTCTCTTGATTATAGATAGCTGTGTTCCCACTGTCAGGGAGCACTCCACAAAAAAAAAAAAAAAAAAAAACTCACCTGTTCCTGTTCAATTTCTTGGGTGTCCCCACCGTTAGGGTACTCCACACTTTTTATTATAATGTACCACCTTCTTTTGATTATAGATAGCAGTGTTCCCACTGTCAGGGAGCACTCCACACAAAAAAAAAAAAAAAAAACTCACCTGTTCCTGTTCAATTTCTTGGGTGTCCCCACCGTTAGGGTACTCCACACTTTTTATTATAATGTACCACCTTCTTTTGATTATAGATAGCAGTGTTCCCACTGTCAGGGAGCACTCCACACAAAAAAAAAAAAAAACAACTCACCTGTTCCTGTTCAATTTCTTGGGTGTCCCCACCGTTAGGGTACTCCACACTTTTTATTATAATGTACCACCTTCTTTTGATTATAGATAGCAGTGTTCCCACTGTCAGGGAGCACTCCACACAAAAAAAAAAAAAAAACTCACCTGTTCCTGTTCAATTTCTTGGGTGTCCCCACCGTTAGGGTACTCCACACTTTTTATTATAATGTACCACCTTCTTTTGATTATAGATAGCAGTGTTCCCACTGTCAGGGAGCACTCCACACAAAAAAAAAAAAAAAAAAACTCACCTGTTCCTGTTCAATTTCTTGGGTGTCCCCACCGTTAGGGTACTCCACACTTTTTATTATAATGTACCACCTTCTTTTGATTATAGATAGCAGTGTTCCCACTGTCAGGGAGCACTCCACACAAAAAAAAAAAAAAAACTCACCTGTTCCTGTTCAATTTCTTGGGTGTCCCCACCGTTAGGGTACTCCACACTTTTTATTATAATGTACCACCTTCTTTTGATTATAGATAGCAGTGTTCCCACTGTCAGGGAGCACTCCACACAAAAAAAAAAAAAAAACAACTCACCTGTTCCTGTTCAATTTCTTGGGTGTCCCCACCGTTAGGGTTCTCCACACTTTTTATTATAATGTACCACCTTCTTTTGATTATAGATAGCAGTGTTCCCACTGTCAGGGAGCACTCCACACAAAAAAAAAAAAACTCACCTGTTCCTGTTCAATTTCTTGGGTGTCCCCACCGTTAGGGTACTCCACACTTTTTATTATAATGTACCACCTTCTTTTGATTATAGATAGTAGTGTTCCCACTGTCATGGAGCACTCCCAAAAAAAATAAAATATACTGAAACTGAATTTCTGGGGGGAGGGTGGAAGGGGTTCAGGTCTGGTTACCTATGGATTACTGGGGGGAAGAGGAGAGGTCTGGCTACCTATGAACTACTGGGGGGAGGGTGGAAGGGGTTCAGGTCTGGTTACCTATGAATTTCTGGGGGGAGGGTGGAAGGGGTTCAGGTCTGGTTACCTATGATTTCCTGGGGGGAGGGTGGAAGGGGTTCAGGTCTGGTTACCTATGAATTATTGGGGGGAGGGTGGAAGGGGTTCAGGTCTGGTTACCTATGAATTATTGGGGGGAGGGTGGAAGGGGTTCAGGTCTGGTTACCTATGAATTTCTGGGGGGAGGGTGGAAGGGGTTCAGGTCTGGTTACCTATGGATTACTGGGGGGAAGAGGAGAGGTCTGGCTACCTATGAACTACTGGGGGGAGGGTGGAAGGGGTTCAGGTCTGGTTACCTATGATTTACTGGGGGGAGGGTGGAAGGGGTTCAGGTCTGGTTACCTATGGATTACTGGGGGGAAGAGGAGAGGTCTGGCTACCTATGAACTACTGGGGGGAGGGTGGAAGGGGTTCAGGTCTGGTTACCTATGAATTTCTGGGGGGAGGGTGGAAGGGGTTCAGGTCTGGTTACCTATGGATTACTGGGGGGAAGAGGAGAGGTCTGGCTACCTATGAACTACTGGGGGGAGGGTGGAAGGGGTTCAGGTCTGGTTACCTATGATTTACTGGGGGGAGGGTGGAAGGGGTTCAGGTCTGGTTACCTATGATTTACTGGGGGGAGGGTGGAAGGGG
This sequence comes from Hyperolius riggenbachi, assembly GCF_040937935.1. Lineage (NCBI taxonomy): Eukaryota > Metazoa > Chordata > Amphibia > Anura > Hyperoliidae > Hyperolius > Hyperolius riggenbachi. The sequence continues at coordinate 426,937,950 of NC_090650.1, forward strand.
TTCAGGTCTGGTTACCTATGGATTACTGGGGGGAAGAGGAGAGGTCTGGCTACCTATGAACTACTGGGGGGAGGGTGGAAGGGGTTCAGGTCTGGTTACCTATGAATTTCTGGGGGGAGGGTGGAAGGGGTTCAGGTCTGGTTACCTATGGATTACTGGGGGGAAGAGGAGAGGTCTGGCTACCTATGAACTACTGGGGGGAGGGTGGAAGGGGTTCAGGTCTGGTTACCTATGATTTACTGGGGGGAGGGTGGAAGGGGTTCAGGTCTGGTTACCTATGAATTATTGGGGGGAGGGTGGAAGGGGTTCAGGTCTGGTTACCTATGAATTTCTGGGGGGAGGGTGGAAGGGGTTCAGGTCTGGTTACCTATGAATTTCTGGGGGGAGGGTGGAAGGGGTTCAGGTCTGGTTACCTATGGATTACTGGGGGGAAGAGGAGAGGTCTGGCTACCTATGAACTACTGGGGGGAGGGTGGAAGGGGTTCAGGTCTGGTTACCTATGATTTACTGGGGGGAGGGTGGAAGGGGTTCAGGTCTGGTTACCTATGAATTATTGGGGGGAGGGTGGAAGGGGTTCAGGTCTGGTTACCTATGAATTTCTGGGGGGAGGGTGGAAGGGGTTCAGGTCTGGTTACCTATGAATTATTGGGGGGAGGGTGGAAGGGGTTCAGGTCTGGTTACCTATGAATTTCTGGGGGGAGGGTGGAAGGGGTTCAGGTCTGGTTACCTATGGATTACTGGGGGGAAGAGGAGAGGTCTGGCTACCTATGAACTACTGGGGGGAGGGTGGAAGGGGTTCAGGTCTGGTTACCTATGAATTTCTGGGGGGAGGGTGGAAGGGGTTCAGGTCTGGTTACCTATGATTTCCTGGGGGGAGGGTGGAAGGGGTTCAGGTCTGGTTACCTATGAATTATTGGGGGGAGGGTGGAAGGGGTTCAGGTCTGGTTACCTATGAATTATTGGGGGGAGGGTGGAAGGGGTTCAGGTCTGGTTACCTATGAATTTCTGGGGGGAGGGTGGAAGGGGTTCAGGTCTGGTTACCTATGGATTACTGGGGGGAAGAGGAGAGGTCTGGCTACCTATGAACTACTGGGGGGAGGGTGGAAGGGGTTCAGGTCTGGTTACCTATGATTTACTGGGGGGAGGGTGGAAGGGGTTCAGGTCTGGTTACCTATGGATTACTGGGGGGAAGAGGAGAGGTCTGGCTACCTATGAACTACTGGGGGGAGGGTGGAAGGGGTTCAGGTCTGGTTACCTATGAATTTCTGGGGGGAGGGTGGAAGGGGTTCAGGTCTGGTTACCTATGGATTACTGGGGGGAAGAGGAGAGGTCTGGCTACCTATGAACTACTGGGGGGAGGGTGGAAGGGGTTCAGGTCTGGTTACCTATGATTTACTGGGGGGAGGGTGGAAGGGGTTCAGGTCTGGTTACCTATGATTTACTGGGGGGAGGGTGGAAGGGGTTCAGGTCTGGTTACCTATGGATTACTGGGGGGAAGAGGAGAGGTCTGGCTACCTATGAACTACTGGGGGGAGGGTGGAAGGGGTTCAGGTCTGGTTACCTATGAATTTCTGGGGGGAGGGTGGAAGGGGTTCAGGTCTGGTTACCTATGGATTACTGGGGGGAAGAGGAGAGGTCTGGCTACCTATGAACTACTGGGGGGAGGGTGGAAGGGGTTCAGGTCTGGTTACCTATGATTTACTGGGGGGAGGGTGGAAGGGGTTCAGGTCTGGTTACCTATGAATTATTGGGGGGAGGGTGGAAGGGGTTCAGGTCTGGTTACCTATGAATTTCTGGGGGGAGGGTGGAAGGGGTTCAGGTCTGGTTACCTATGAATTTCTGGGGGGAGGGTGGAAGGGGTTCAGGTCTGGTTACCTATGGATTACTGGGGGGAAGAGGAGAGGTCTGGCTACCTATGAACTACTGGGGGGAGGGTGGAAGGGGTTCAGGTCTGGTTACCTATGATTTACTGGGGGGAGGGTGGAAGGGGTTCAGGTCTGGTTACCTATGAATTATTGGGGGGAGGGTGGAAGGGGTTCAGGTCTGGTTACCTATGAATTTCTGGGGGGAGGGTGGAAGGGGTTCAGGTCTGGTTACCTATGAATTTCTGGGGGGAGGGTGGAAGGGGTTCAGGTCTGGTTACCTATGGATTACTGGGGGGAAGAGGAGAGGTCTGGCTACCTATGAACTACTGGGGGGAGGGTGGAAGGGGTTCAGGTCTGGTTACCTATGATTTACTGGGGGGAGGGTGGAAGGGGTTCAGGTCTGGTTACCTATGGATTACTGGGGGGAAGAGGAGAGGTCTGGCTACCTATGAACTACTGGGGGGAGGGTGGAAGGGGTTCAGGTCTGGTTACCTATGATTTACTGGGGACAGGGTGGAAGGGGTTCAGGTCTGGTTACCTATGAATTATTGGGGGGAGGGTGGAAGGGGTTCAGGTCTGGTTACCTATGGATTACTGGGGGGAAGAGGAGAGGTCTGGCTACCTATGAACTACTGGGGGGAGGGTGGAAGGGGTTCAGGTCTGGTTACCTATGATTTACTGGGGGGAGGGTGGAAGGGGTTCAGGTCTGGTTACCTATGGATTACTGGGGGGAAGAGGAGAGGTCTGGCTACCTATGAACTACTGGGGGGAGGGTGGAAGGGGTTCAGGTCTGGTTACCTATGAATTTCTGGGGGGAGGGTGGAAGGGGTTCAGGTCTGGTTACCTATGAATTATTGGGGGGAGGGTGGAAGGGGTTCAGGTCTGGTTACCTATGAATTTCTGGGGGGAGGGTGGAAGGGGTTCAGGTCTGGTTACCTATGGATTACTGGGGGGAAGAGGAGAGGTCTGGCTACCTATGAACTACTGGGGGGAGGGTGGAAGGGGTTCAGGTCTGGTTACCTATGAATTTCTGGGGGGAGGGTGGAAGGGGTTCAGGTCTGGTTACCTATGGATTACTGGGGGGAAGAGGAGAGGTCTGGTTACCTATGATTTCCTGGGGGGAGGGTGGAAGGGGTTCAGGTCTGGTTACCTATGGATTACTGGGGGGAGATGGGAGAGGTCTGGGTACCTATGAATTACTTGGGAGGGTGGGGGATTAGGTCTGGCTACCTATATTTAACTGGATGGAGAGGTCTGGCTACCTCTATTTATATGTGTATCAGATATACATGCATGGAGATTTATTATCAGATGCATATATATATATATATATATATATATATCTATATATATATATAGATATATATATTTTATTTATACATATACTGTATATACATATGTCCCCAATATCCACCAGCTGTGATCACTTGAAGCCGTATTCATGTGCTTGTCGGTTGCTTACTTGAACCACCAGCAGAAAAAAACGCAAACCTGCTCCAAAATATTCACTGAAACCTCCAGCAAAATCTTTCAGCCCTCCTGAAACTCCTAGCGGCTTTCTGCAATCCTCCTTGCATGGAAGCCGGCGTGTTACCTGACCTGCCTAGAGTCGAGTGATACGCCTGCTGCCGTGAACAGAGTACGTCGGAAAGCCAATAGGAGCATGCTAGGAGCTTCAGGAAGGCTACAAAACCAGTGCTGGGCCGAAATTACGCATGCGCGTAATTACGCACCGTAATTTACCGTTATTTTACGCGTAAGTGCTACGCGTAATTTACGTCTTACGCGTAAGTATGTACGCGTAAGCCGTAAAGCGGTATTGTAATTACGCCGCCTACCGTAATAGCGTAGGTATGCGTAATTTTACGGCGAATTACGCGTAATTTTACGCGTAATTTCGTAGGCACAACTCCCCTTCTCCAAGAGTAGCCAATCAGTTATCAAGTTTGTTTGGGAGCTACATCCTAAGCAACCAATAGTATCTTCTCCCGCCCTTCAGTATATAAGCTGTCAGCCATGATCTGTGTTCTTTGTGGGTTGCTTTCACTTTCTGAGGAGAAGGAGTGAGACAGAGAGTGATACAGTTTTACACATCCATATTAAGTGCAATTCTATTGCATTTTCTTAGATCTTTGATCTGTGTGATTGTAAGCCTGTGTTAGGAAGTTGATTATTGTAGTTAGGGCTTTGTTTAGGGTTAGAATTCTGTTGTTTAGTGTTAGAGGCAGGGAAAACTGATTATAGGGCTTGTGATTTTACAGTGAAAGCGTGTAGATTGTAGAGACAAGAGAGGGCCTGTGATATGTAATAGAGTGAAATCAGTTAGATTCAGGGATCGTGTGCTGAGAGTGAATTGTATTTGTTTTTTTTGTTTTTTTTTTATCATTTTAATTATTTGATTTGATTGAATTTTATTTTCATTTTTTTTGTGGGGGGATTTATTTCAAGTGCGTTGTCCAAAAGCAATTGATATATAATTTGGACTAGCTCTCCAGTCCTCTCCTCCCTCATTACATTGAAATTTTAATTTGATTTATTTTTATTTTATTTTATACGTTTATCATTTGTCACTTTCCCCTACATTTCAATAAAACAATAACGTTTGGCACTTGCTGAACATATTCCCTACAATGTCTGGCAGAGGTGGAGCAGGCCGTGCCCGTGGCCGAGGAATTGAACCCACTGCAAAAAGATGTTTGTTTGACACCTTGACAGGCAGTGATCAAGAACCAGCAACCCAAAAAGTACATCCCTATTTCACAGCAGGAAGGGGACGCTCTGCACCAAGCAGGGGATGCACTGTACCCGGCAGGGGTCAGTCCAAAACTGGCAGGGGACAGTCAGTTGGTAGTGGACAATCAGTGCGAGGTAGTGGCCAATCCTCAACAGGCACAGTGAGGAGTGAAGATGTAACTCCAAAAAAAGTCTACAACCTTACGCGCGATTCTATGATGATGAAGGGCCCACGACGCCCCATTAGGGAGAGCCAGGCTGCTGATATTGTGGAGTTTGTGACGAGAGATAGCGGTTCTCAGTCCCCCAATCTTCAGGCCCTGGAGAGTAGCAGCAGTACCAGCAGCACACCCATGCCTGCTCAAAGATCTGCCACCAACATCCAAAATGAGCCTTCACTTCCATATACTGCACATATTGCAGACCTTGTGGACAAAGCTCTTTCGCAGTCCGACATAAACCTAGAGTCTGATGCCCAGAATTTTTTTAATGAACCTCAGAATGTTATCGATGAGGGATTGGCGGGTGATGATCATGATGACAACTTGTACCATGCCCACGATCAGTCTCAGTCCTCAATGGGAGAACATAACATCCAGGATGAGGGCTCTTCCAACCTTCTTTCTCCCAATTATCCTGATGATGATGAGCTGGGTTCTTATAAGGGATGTAGTGACGATGATCTGGATAGGGACTATGACCCGCCTGAACATCATGATGATGCCAGCTCAGATGATTCAGAGCCGCAGAGGCTGCATCAGCATACCGTGAGACCTAGTGGAAGCAGTGGCTCCTCTGGTAGGCTTTTTCAAACGAGGCAGCAGCCACAGGCTGAGCCTGCATCTGAAAGCACCCTCTCCCAAATTGTTGTGCCTGAGACTGAAAAAACAGTTAAAAAATCATCTAAGAAAGCCCCAGTTTGGAAGTACTTTACCGTTGATGAATCTGATCCCCACATTGTCATATGCAACATTTGTGGTCATAAAGTGCGTTTAGGGAAGGACTTGTCAAGAGCGGGCACAGGTGGTCCACTCTCCCACATAAAAAAGCATAAGAGAGAAAATCAGCTTGTTCAGGAAGCAATGGGTAAAATACCCCGCACAGTGCCCCATCCTTCTTCCCATTCAGGTTCTGACATCGGCACCCCTTCCCCCTGCCTTCACTCCGCAACACAGTCTGGCAGTAGAGGCCACATGTCAGCTACCTCAATTGCACGTTTCTCGTCAGTGGCTCACAGCACCCAGCCCTTAATTACTGAGTCGATAAGGTCGACAAAGCCACTGCCTTCCCATCACAGCAGGATCCGGAGGTTGAATGGGCTGCTGTCACAGGCTATGGTCCAGCAGTTATTGCCCTACAGTCTTGTAGAGGAGGGTACAGCCATTCGCGAGCTGCTGAGGTTTGGCATACCAGAATGGCGGATCCCCAGCCGCCATTATTTTGCTAGGACAGCAATACCTGATCTGTATCGCCACACTGTGGATAATGTGACTCTGTCCCTTGACTATTCTGTAGGCAACAGGGTACATCTCACGACGGATTGCTGGACCAGCAGTCATGGCCAGGGACGTTATATGTCCTTTACGGCACATTGGGTCACCCTCCAATGTCAACAGGAGGGTTCCAGTCCTGGGGCGGCCAATGAGCTGGTTGCGCCGCCCCGTGGTGTCAAGGGGAACAGTTCCACACTTGCCTCTAGTCATGTCGCAACCGCTACAGCTGAGGCCCCCAGTAAGCGTGCCCGTGGGGCTGGCCACAGCAGAGTGGTACATCGACGCTGTCAGGCGGTTCTGGGTTTAGTCAGCGTTGAGCAGCAGAGACTTACTGCACCAAATGTCCTGGCCATTATCAACGGACAGGTGCAGAAGTGGCTGACCCCAAGAAGACTCCAGGCTGGTCATGTTGTATGTGACAACGCAGCAAATCTGATTGCCGCCCTGAATCAGGGCAACATCCCCCATGTGCCATGTTTTGCCCACATACTCAACCTGGTGGTGCAGCGCTTTTTACGCACCTACCCAGGTTTGAGTGATGTGGTGCAGCATGCAAGAAGAGTTGTATCGAAGTTACGTTATTCTTCAAATGCCAAAGATTCGCTGTCTAAATTGCAGGAGAAACATGGCCTGCCCCCCCATAGGCTCATTGCAGACAGTGCAACACGGTGGAACTCCACACTTCGCATGCTGAATAGGTTGTGCGAGCAGAAAAAGGCGGTTGCAGAGTACCTCCGAGGAGGACATGGCACCCAGGGCGCACCTGCCCGATTCACCCAGGAAGAGTGGCGGCTGATGTATCAAGTCTGCCGTGTCTTGTCCCCATTCGATCAGGCTACAACATTCGTAAGTGGGGCACAAGTCTGTATCAGCGAAGTGATCCCTCTCGTGTACATGCTGGACGAGAGTCTGAGTAGCCTGATGGCAGCTGGGGAGGATGCGCTTGATGAGCTTGAACAACAAAGCTTGCTCCAAGCCACCCAAACTCAGGCACATGAGGAGGAGGAGGAGGAGCTTACTTTCACGCGGGACTTACTTGAGGTGCCTGACCATTGTGAGGAGGGAGAGCAGGCCAGTGCGGCATCTGTGGTTCATGGGTGGGTAGACATTGGAAGGCAGGACGAGCAGCAGCAGCAGTCAGAGGATTTTGATGTGTTGAGCAGACCGGATGATTTGGAGGCGCAGGCTCATCTCTTCCCCATGGCTGTTCATATGTTGAAATGCTTACGCAGAGATCCCCGGATCCAAAACATTAAGGAGAGGGATGACTACTGGTTGGCCGCCCTTTTAGACCCTCGATGCAAGGGGAAACTGGGTCAGTTCATTCCAGCAAGCCGGCAGGAGGAGAGGATGCGGGAGCTGCAGCAGGCCCTAATACGTCATGTGCAGGAGGCCTTTCCACAGTCTGAGATCACAGCTATCCCCACTCATCGCACCCAGCAAGTAGCTGAGCCAAGCAGACCCATTCTTCCTGGAGACCTTTTTGGAGCAATGAGAAACTTTTACTTCTCTGAGCGTCCAACAATAACAACAAGAACAGTAGAAGGAAGTTTTCACCAGCGGCTGAGCCGCATGGTCAGTGATTACATGGGGTCACTTGGTGCATCTGACAGTATGCGTACAGAGGACCCTATGGAATTTTGGTCCGCCAGACTGGAAACCTGTCCCGAGCTGGCGCAGTATGCGCTTCAACTTCTGGCATGCCCGGCTTCCAGCGTCATTTCTGAGCGTGCATTCAGTGCGGCAGGTGGGGTGGTTACTGAAAAGCGATCCTGTTTGTCTACAGATTCAGTGAACAGACTGACCTTCTTAAAAATGAATCAGTCCTGGATTGATGGTGAATACTCAGCCCCTGCCCTCAGAGACAGAAACTGAATGAGATCGCTTTAAACTCCCTCTGATATACCTATATGTCTGTAAGATAACATTAAATATTTAATGTTCAGTTGTGTTCCCAACATTAGGGTGCACTGCACAATTTGATTCAAAGGTACAGCAGTCTTCCCACTCTTATGGAGCCCTAGGGTTAAAAAAAAAATAAAAAAATAAAAAAAAATGTTATTGATATCGTTGCTCACACCGTTAGAGTGCACTGCACAATTTCTTTTTTTTTTTCTGCTCCTGCTGCAAAAGTATTTCAGTGTTCCTACTTTCATGGAGCACTGCTATGTCCTGCTATGTTTACTGGTGTCCCTGATGTTGCTGCTGTTTTGTTTATTGGTCTTCCACCTTTCGGGTGACTTTGCCTCCTACCTGCCACCAAAATGGCTTGGGCTTACTGAGGGTGATGGTCAACTTACTATATGACTGAGCCGCTGCTCCTCTCAGGGCCACAAGCTAGGACTTTGCCTACTACCTGCCACCAAAATGGCTTGGGTTTACTGAGGGTGATGGTCAACTTACTATATGACTGAGCCGATGCTCCTCTCAGGGCCACAAGCTAGGACTTTGCCTACTACCTGCCACCAAAATGGCTTGGGTTTACTGAGGGTGATGGTCAACTTACTATATGACTGAGCCGCTGCTCCTCTCAGGGCCACAAGCTAGGACTTTGCCTACTACCTGCCACCAAAATGGCTTGGGTTTACTGAGGGTGATGGTCAACTTACTATATGACTGAGCCGATGCTCCTCTCAGGGCCACAAGCTAGGACTTTGCCTCCTACCTGCCACCAAAATGGCTTGGGCTTACTGAGGGTGATGGTCAACTTACTATATGACTGAGCCGATGCTCCTCTCAGGGCCACAAGCTAGGACTTTGCCTACTACCTGCCACCAAAATGGCTTGGGCTTACTGAGGGTGATGGTCAACTTACTATATGACTGAGCCGATGCTCCTCTCAGGGCCACAAGCTAGGACTTTGCCTACTACCTGCCACCAAAATGGCTTTGGCTTACTGAGGGTGATGGTCAACTTACTATATGACTGAGCCGCTGCTCCTCTCAGGGCCACAAGCTAGGACTTTGCCTACTACCTGCCACCAAAAAGGCTTCTGCTGACTTAAAAAAAAAAACTCACCTTTTTCTTTTTCAGTTTCTTGGTGTCCCCACCGTTAGGGTGCACCGCACTTTTTTAAATAATTTACCACCTTCTCTTGATTATAGATAGCTGTGTTCCCACTGTCAGGGAGCACTCCACAAAAAAAAAAAAAAAAAAAAACTCACCTGTTCCTGTTCAATTTCTTGGGTGTCCCCACCGTTAGGGTACTCCACACTTTTTATTATAATGTACCACCTTCTTTTGATTATAGATAGCAGTGTTCCCACTGTCAGGGAGCACTCCACAAAAAAAAAAAAAAAAAAAAACTCACCTGTTCCTGTTCAATTTCTTGGGTGTCCCCACCGTTAGGGTACTCCACACTTTTTATTATAATGTACCACCTTCTTTTGATTATAGATAGCAGTGTTCCCACTGTCAGGGAGCACTCCACACAAAAAAAAAAAAAAACAACTCACCTGTTCCTGTTCAATTTCTTGGGTGTCCCCACCGTTAGGGTACTCCACACTTTTTATTATAATGTACCACCTTCTTTTGATTATAGATAGCAGTGTTCCCACTGTCAGGGAGCACTCCACACAAAAAAAAAAAAAAAACTCACCTGTTCCTGTTCAATTTCTTGGGTGTCCCCACCGTTAGGGTACTCCACACTTTTTATTATAATGTACCACCTTCTTTTGATTATAGATAGCAGTGTTCCCACTGTCAGGGAGCACTCCACACAAAAAAAAAAAAAAAAAACTCACCTGTTCCTGTTCAATTTCTTGGGTGTCCCCACCGTTAGGGTACTCCACACTTTTTATTATAATGTACCACCTTCTTTTGATTATAGATAGCAGTGTTCCCACTGTCAGGGAGCACTCCACACAAAAAAAAAAAAAAAACTCACCTGTTCCTGTTCAATTTCTTGGGTGTCCCCACCGTTAGGGTACTCCACACTTTTTATTATAATGTACCACCTTCTTTTGATTATAGATAGCAGTGTTCCCACTGTCAGGGAGCACTCCACACAAAAAAAAAAAAAAAACAACTCACCTGTTCCTGTTCAATTTCTTGGGTGTCCCCACCGTTAGGGTTCTCCACACTTTTTATTATAATGTACCACCTTCTTTTGATTATAGATAGCAGTGTTCCCACTGTCAGGGAGCACTCCACACAAAAAAAAAAAAACTCACCTGTTCCTGTTCAATTTCTTGGGTGTCCCCACCGTTAGGGTACTCCACACTTTTTATTATAATGTACCACCTTCTTTTGATTATAGATAGTAGTGTTCCCACTGTCATGGAGCACTCCCAAAAAAAATAAAATATACTGAAACTGAATTTCTGGGGGGAGGGTGGAAGGGGTTCAGGTCTGGTTACCTATGGATTACTGGGGGGAAGAGGAGAGGTCTGGCTACCTATGAACTACTGGGGGGAGGGTGGAAGGGGTTCAGGTCTGGTTACCTATGAATTTCTGGGGGGAGGGTGGAAGGGGTTCAGGTCTGGTTACCTATGATTTCCTGGGGGGAGGGTGGAAGGGGTTCAGGTCTGGTTACCTATGAATTATTGGGGGGAGGGTGGAAGGGGTTCAGGTCTGGTTACCTATGAATTATTGGGGGGAGGGTGGAAGGGGTTCAGGTCTGGTTACCTATGAATTTCTGGGGGGAGGGTGGAAGGGGTTCAGGTCTGGTTACCTATGGATTACTGGGGGGAAGAGGAGAGGTCTGGCTACCTATGAACTACTGGGGGGAGGGTGGAAGGGGTTCAGGTCTGGTTACCTATGATTTACTGGGGGGAGGGTGGAAGGGGTTCAGGTCTGGTTACCTATGGATTACTGGGGGGAAGAGGAGAGGTCTGGCTACCTATGAACTACTGGGGGGAGGGTGGAAGGGGTTCAGGTCTGGTTACCTATGAATTTCTGGGGGGAGGGTGGAAGGGGTTCAGGTCTGGTTACCTATGGATTACTGGGGGGAAGAGGAGAGGTCTGGCTACCTATGAACTACTGGGGGGAGGGTGGAAGGGGTTCAGGTCTGGTTACCTATGATTTACTGGGGGGAGGGTGGAAGGGGTTCAGGTCTGGTTACCTATGATTTACTGGGGGGAGGGTGGAAGGGGTTCAGGTCTGGTTACCTATGGATTACTGGGGGGAAGAGGAGAGGTCTGGCTACCTATGAACTACTGGGGGGAGGGTGGAAGGGGTTCAGGTCTGGTTACCTATGAATTTCTGGGGGGAGGGTGGAAGGGGTTCAGGTCTGGTTACCTATGGATTACTGGGGGGAAGAGGAGAGGTCTGGCTACCTATGAACTACTGGGGGGAGGGTGGAAGGGGTTCAGGTCTGGTTACCTATGATTTACTGGGGGGAGGGTGGAAGGGGTTCAGGTCTGGTTACCTATGAATTATTGGGGGGAGGGTGGAAGGGGTTCAGGTCTGGTTACCTATGAATTTCTGGGGGGAGGGTGGAAGGGGTTCAGGTCTGGTTACCTATGAATTTCTGGGGGGAGGGTGGAAGGGGTTCAGGTCTGGTTACCTATGGATTACTGGGGGGAAGAGGAGAGGTCTGGCTACCTATGAACTACTGGGGGGAGGGTGGAAGGGGTTCAGGTCTGGTTACCTATGATTTACTGGGGGGAGGGTGGAAGGGGTTCAGGTCTGGTTACCTATGAATTATTGGGGGGAGGGTGGAAGGGGTTCAGGTCTGGTTACCTATGAATTTCTGGGGGGAGGGTGGAAGGGGTTCAGGTCTGGTTACCTATGAATTATTGGGGGGAGGGTGGAAGGGGTTCAGGTCTGGTTACCTATGAATTTCTGGGGGGAGGGTGGAAGGGGTTCAGGTCTGGTTACCTATGGATTACTGGGGGGAAGAGGAGAGGTCTGGCTACCTATGAACTACTGGGGGGAGGGTGGAAGGGGTTCAGGTCTGGTTACCTATGAATTTCTGGGGGGAGGGTGGAAGGGGTTCAGGTCTGGTTACCTATGATTTCCTGGGGGGAGGGTGGAAGGGGTTCAGGTCTGGTTACCTATGAATTATTGGGGGGAGGGTGGAAGGGGTTCAGGTCTGGTTACCTATGAATTATTGGGGGGAGGGTGGAAGGGGTTCAGGTCTGGTTACCTATGAATTTCTGGGGGGAGGGTGGAAGGGGTTCAGGTCTGGTTACCTATGGATTACTGGGGGGAAGAGGAGAGGTCTGGCTACCTATGAACTACTGGGGGGAGGGTGGAAGGGGTTCAGGTCTGGTTACCTATGATTTACTGGGGGGAGGGTGGAAGGGGTTCAGGTCTGGTTACCTATGGATTACTGGGGGGAAGAGGAGAGGTCTGGCTACCTATGAACTACTGGGGGGAGGGTGGAAGGGGTTCAGGTCTGGTTACCTATGAATTTCTGGGGGGAGGGTGGAAGGGGTTCAGGTCTGGTTACCTATGGATTACTGGGGGGAAGAGGAGAGGTCTGGCTACCTATGAACTACTGGGGGGAGGGTGGAAGGGGTTCAGGTCTGGTTACCTATGATTTACTGGGGGGAGGGTGGAAGGGGTTCAGGTCTGGTTACCTATGATTTACTGGGGGGAGGGTGGAAGGGGTTCAGGTCTGGTTACCTATGGATTACTGGGGGGAAGAGGAGAGGTCTGGCTACCTATGAACTACTGGGGGGAGGGTGGAAGGGGTTCAGGTCTGGTTACCTATGAATTTCTGGGGGGAGGGTGGAAGGGGTTCAGGTCTGGTTACCTATGGATTACTGGGGGGAAGAGGAGAGGTCTGGCTACCTATGAACTACTGGGGGGAGGGTGGAAGGGGTTCAGGTCTGGTTACCTATGATTTACTGGGGGGAGGGTGGAAGGGGTTCAGGTCTGGTTACCTATGAATTATTGGGGGGAGGGTGGAAGGGGTTCAGGTCTGGTTACCTATGAATTTCTGGGGGGAGGGTGGAAGGGGTTCAGGTCTGGTTACCTATGAATTTCTGGGGGGAGGGTGGAAGGGGTTCAGGTCTGGTTACCTATGGATTACTGGGGGGAAGAGGAGAGGTCTGGCTACCTATGAACTACTGGGGGGAGGGTGGAAGGGGTTCAGGTCTGGTTACCTATGATTTACTGGGGGGAGGGTGGAAGGGGTTCAGGTCTGGTTACCTATGAATTATTGGGGGGAGGGTGGAAGGGGTTCAGGTCTGGTTACCTATGAATTTCTGGGGGGAGGGTGGAAGGGGTTCAGGTCTGGTTACCTATGAATTTCTGGGGGGAGGGTGGAAGGGGTTCAGGTCTGGTTACCTATGGATTACTGGGGGGAAGAGGAGAGGTCTGGCTACCTATGAACTACTGGGGGGAGGGTGGAAGGGGTTCAGGTCTGGTTACCTATGATTTACTGGGGGGAGGGTGGAAGGGGTTCAGGTCTGGTTACCTATGGATTACTGGGGGGAAGAGGAGAGGTCTGGCTACCTATGAACTACTGGGGGGAGGGTGGAAGGGGTTCAGGTCTGGTTACCTATGATTTACTGGGGACAGGGTGGAAGGGGTTCAGGTCTGGTTACCTATGAATTATTGGGGGGAGGGTGGAAGGGGTTCAGGTCTGGTTACCTATGGATTACTGGGGGGAAGAGGAGAGGTCTGGCTACCTATGAACTACTGGGGGGAGGGTGGAAGGGGTTCAGGTCTGGTTACCTATGATTTACTGGGGGGAGGGTGGAAGGGGTTCAGGTCTGGTTACCTATGGATTACTGGGGGGAAGAGGAGAGGTCTGGCTACCTATGAACTACTGGGGGGAGGGTGGAAGGGGTTCAGGTCTGGTTACCTATGATTTACTGGGGGGAGGGTGGAAGGGGTTCAGGTCTGGTTACCTATGAATTATTGGGGGGAGGGTGGAAGGGGTTCAGGTCTGGTTACCTATGAATTTCTGGGGGGAGGGTGGAAGGGGTTCAGGTCTGGTTACCTATGAATTTCTGGGGGGAGGGTGGAAGGGGTTCAGGTCTGGTTACCTATGGATTACTGGGGGGAAGAGGAGAGGTCTGGCTACCTATGAACTACTGGGGGGAGGGTGGAAGGGGTTCAGGTCTGGTTACCTATGATTTACTGGGGGGAGGGTGGAAGGGGTTCAGGTCTGGTTACCTATGGATTACTGGGGGGAAGAGGAGAGGTCTGGCTACCTATGAACTACTGGGGGGAGGGTGGAAGGGGTTCAGGTCTGGTTACCTATGATTTACTGGGGACAGGGTGGAAGGGGTTCAGGTCTGGTTACCTATGAATTATTGGGGGGAGGGTGGAAGGGGTTCAGGTCTGGTTACCTATGGATTACTGGGGGGAAGAGGAGAGGTCTGGCTACCTATGAACTACTGGGGGGAGGGTGGAAGGGGTTCAGGTCTGGTTACCTATGATTTACTGGGGGGAGGGTGGAAGGGGTTCAGGTCTGGTTACCTATGGATTACTGGGGGGAAGAGGAGAGGTCTGGCTACCTATGAACTACTGGGGGGAGGGTGGAAGGGGTTCAGGTCTGGTTACCTATGAATTTCTGGGGGGAGGGTGGAAGGGGTTCAGGTCTGGTTACCTATGAATTATTGGGGGGAGGGTGGAAGGGGTTCAGGTCTGGTTACCTATGAATTTCTGGGGGGAGGGTGGAAGGGGTTCAGGTCTGGTTACCTATGGATTACTGGGGGGAAGAGGAGAGGTCTGGCTACCTATGAACTACTGGGGGGAGGGTGGAAGGGGTTCAGGTCTGGTTACCTATGAATTTCTGGGGGGAGGGTGGAAGGGGTTCAGGTCTGGTTACCTATGGATTACTGGGGGGAAGAGGAGAGGTCTGGTTACCTATGATTTCCTGGGGGGAGGGTGGAAGGGGTTCAGGTCTGGTTACCTATGGATTACTGGGGGGAGATGGGAGAGGTCTGGGTACCTATGAATTACTTGGGAGGGTGGGGGATTAGGTCTGGCTACCTATATTTAACTGGATGGAGAGGTCTGGCTACCTCTATTTATATGTGTATCAGATATACATGCATGGAGATTTATTATCAGATGCATATATATATATATATATATATATATATCTATATATATATATAGATATATATATTTTATTTATACATATACTGTATATACATATGTCCCCAATATCCACCAGCTGTGATCACTTGAAGCCGTATTCATGTGCTTGTCGGTTGCTTACTTGAACCACCAGCAGAAAAAAACGCAAACCTGCTCCAAAATATTCACTGAAACCTCCAGCAAAATCTTTCAGCCCTCCTGAAACTCCTAGCGGCTTTCTGCAATCCTCCTTGCATGGAAGCCGGCG
Organism: Hyperolius riggenbachi; assembly: GCF_040937935.1. Classification (NCBI taxonomy): domain Eukaryota; kingdom Metazoa; phylum Chordata; class Amphibia; order Anura; family Hyperoliidae; genus Hyperolius; species Hyperolius riggenbachi. Next base: position 426,953,291 of record NC_090650.1, read on the forward strand.
TGTTACCTGACCTGCCTAGAGTCGAGTGATACGCCTGCTGCCGTGAACAGAGTACGTCGGAAAGCCAATAGGAGCATGCTAGGAGCTTCAGGAAGGCTACAAAACGCCGCTGGAGGCTCGGTAAGTATTTTGTAATGCCTGCAAACCAGGCCCAAATTCTTCTCCCCCACCCTAAAGAAAGAACCCCTGAAAGGGACACTGAGCAGGGGCACAGGGTATGTTTTTAAAGGGACTTCAAGATCAAATTAAACGCAAAATGTGAACTTACCCGGGCTTTGCTGTAGCCCAGTGTTGGTCTGTAGTTGGCCGGCGGATCCTGGCGACACTCGGGCCGAGTGTCGGGCTCCTTCTTCCGCATACATCACGCGTAACGTCATTACGCCGGCCGCCTCGCGTCATCACGGTGGCCGGCGTGACAGTACGGCGCATGCGCGATTAAACCACGCATGCGCCGTACTGTGACGCCGGACGCCGTAATGACGTTACGCGTGATGTATGCGGAAGAAGGAGCCCGACAATCGGCCCGAGTGTCGCCAGGATCCGCCGGCCAACCATTTCTGAAGAGGCATTGGGAGAAGACCCGGAGGTACGTCGTGGGAACTACAGACCAGCACTGGGCTACAGCAAAGCCCGGGTAAGTTCACATTTTGCGTTTAATTTGATCTTGGAGTCCCTTTAAGTATACCCAAGTGTATATGAAGTGTATACACTTCCTCTCTTAATCCCTCTCCATCCCGGTATGCCCACTCTCAATGCTATTGAAAACATGGCTCCTACAGAAAGTAGAGCTGAAACATGAAAAATGATGTCTGTGGGTCCTTACAGCGCATGCGCAGTCTCTGTCTCCTCGAATTATTTTCCGACTCTCTGCATCGCATCATAGTTCCGTGCACTATGACGCGTGCCACAGAGAGGAGGGGAGGAAGAAAGTAGAGTAGCCTGAACCTGCATGCGCTGTAAAAGAGAACTAAAAAGCAATGAATAATTGCTACATATACTCTTTACACTTTAAATGTCTATTTTGCACACTGGTGCTTTGTGTTGGACACAGAAGAAGATCTACAAAATTAAGGGATTGCATCACACAAGCAATGTGACACATACAACTAAGTATTCTGCATAAATATATGTTTTTGAAATGCATTGTATTAACAATGTCATTGCATTTCTTTTGCGATTATTTAGTCCAACACAATGTGTCAGTGTCAGAGATCGTACAACAAAAGAGAAGAAACTTATCCTTTTTTAAGAAAAAAATTTATTTTTTTGTGAAAAGTTTTTCTTTTCTTTTTTTTTTTTTTTTTAAAGGGGAACTTCAGCCTAAACAAATATACTGTCATTAAGTTACATTAGTTATGTTAATTAGAATAGATAGGTAATATAATCTCTTACCCACCCTGTTTTAAAAGAACAGTCAAATGTTTGTGATTCATGGGGACAGCCATCTTTGTCATGGGGGCAGCCATCTTTTTGGTTGAAAGGAGGTGACAGGGAGCAGGAGACACAGTTCCAACTGTCCTGTGTCCTGATCACCCCTCCCAGCTGCACACCCTAGGCTTCAAATGTCAAATTCAAAATGTTAAAAAAAAAAAAAAATTGAACCAAAACAGCAGAACGAGAACAACAACCTCAGAAATCCCATCATGCTTTGCCCGGATTCAGGGGCAAAATGCCCGGGCAGTTTTCTTCTGTACAGCTAAAAATGAGGCTTGTATAAGAGACACAAAGTTCTGATGCTGTGAAACACCAGGCCTGTGAACCTTGCTGCATTGTGGAAAATAGCTGTTTACAGCTGTTTCCAACTGCCAAAAAACCATGCAGCAGCTACATCACCTGCCAGCAGTAAAAATCTTCAACAACAACAACAAAAAAAAAACAACAAAAAAAAAAACCCTCAGTCCACCCTACCGCCTACCCCCTGTCCCCTTCAACTGGCGGACCTCCTCCTCCACATTCGCCATATGCTGACGCATTTCAAGCATCTGCTGCTTCAGTAAGCGGATTTCCTGCTCATGCCTCCTCTTCGTCTTCGTCAGCCTCCTCACCTGGCCCCTCAGCCTTGTATATGTTGATAGAGGAACTGTAGAAAAAAATGTGCAAAATAGGTAAACCCAGCAATCCATCAACTTGTACATATTTCAATCTCATTGATCATCCCTAAAATTAAGAACCTGTAATGTAATACATATAACATAGCATTTACTTGCTTTTCCATAGTATGCAATGTTAATCATACAGTAAGAGAATTTTACCATAAAGCGGTGTCCTGGCTCTAAGCAGATAAGCCCTCTGGCTATGATGGCTGGGGCCAGGTGAGGAGGCTCTTGAGGAAGAAGGCCTGGGTGCAGAGGATCCCCGGGGCCGGGCAGTGCGGGTACCACTTGCAGCTGTAGTAAGGAGTAATGAATAATACAATTTAATCAAAATATATGATAAAATGGATAAAAAGTAATAACTTTATTGTTTGAACTACAATTACTTTTATTTCTATTTTCAAGTGAACTTTGATAAGGACCTTACTCTAAACACAGAACAAAAAATCATATTCTTATTCCTTTAATGTATTTATTATACATGAAAGAATATGACTCTTCAATACAGTAAAATAAAACTAGGATAGGCTTTAAAGTGATCCTTTGCGGCTATTGCGGCCTCCGGGACGTAATAGTAGCATAGGGGGCGATATTTTTGCTGGGAACACGAAGAATCACTCGCGTTCCCAATGCCTGTCGGTTCCTGACAGCGAAACCGGAAGTGGTCGCCGTGGGGTCCAGGAGGATCTGAGCGAGGCGGCGAGGGCACCGATCGACTGCAGGGGGCTCAGGGAAGCCACAGTTGAGTCAAAATCTTTTTCTTTTTTTTTTACAGGCTTAAGGATCACTTTAAAGAGAGCACTTGGAACGCAGACTGGGGCAATGGTTCATCTTGTAGTAGGAATACGACCCTGGGCACACAGTCAAGATATCAATGGTGTGGCTCCGAGACAACTCTGTGTATGTTCTTGAGTGGCCCAGCAAGAGCTTAGGCTTCAATACGATTGAATAGCTCTGGAGAGATCTTTAAAAAAAATTGCTGTGCAACAAAGCCGGACCATCCACAAGGCAAACCTAGCCACTTGCCTAGGGCCTGGAGAGGATATAGGGTCCAGATGGACGACAGCACCTATCAAATTTTTCTTAAAAAAAAAATAAGTTAATTGATCATCAGTGGTTATCAAAAACCAATGTTAAGCCTAGGGGCCCATTTTTTTTAATAACTTTATTTGCATGAATGCAGTATACTCAGTACATATTGCACAAATATCATCACTATGCCCACACAGGAGCACAAAATAATATGTTTTAACCCATTTTGGAATAAGCCCCTAACAAAACAAAATGTGGGAAAAGTGCTGCACTGTGAATACCTTACGGATATATACTTTAACTGTACATACTGCACAACTCTATAGTATTCAGCCCATGGAATTATTTTTTAGGATAAATACATACAGCATATAAAACCCAAAATAGACATACATAAACTAATAGTTTGCTGACTTACATCCTATTTGGGCAACCACCCGCCTGAGCAGGTCCTGGTCCCTCCTCTTAAGGTCGCTCCATAACATTTGGACCTGCTTGGTGGTGAGGTCCCGCCGGTACTCGGCCCTCAGGATCCCCTGCACCCTTCTCACCACGTCCCTTTTCTCCCTCGGGGTGGTGAGGTCATACTGGCCTCTTGTAAATTCCTGGAAAAGAAATATTACAGTATTAATGACCACTGTATTATACCTTCATTAATTAAGAATCTTCTTACTTACAGCATAATGTAAACGATTATAATATTATTCATAATGACAGTTTTCAAAAATTGTGGGAAGCAACCAACTATGACTTCGGGCAGATACTAGGGATCAACGATGACTAGTGCCACCTATAACTGCTGACATTGCTAGCCATAATAACTACATCATTTCATTTCATGTGTGATTGGACTGACAGAGAAGATCCTGTGACAGCAAGCATCAAATATATAATTGAATGGATTCCATGAACTGGCCGCGGCGTCTATAGACTTTGTGCCAGTTCATAGCCATGGGCGTCCGCACAAAATTTTCCAGGGGGGGGGGTGCAAAAAGGCAGGGAAGAAGTGGTGCGCCGCAAATTTTAGAGAAGATGTGTGTGCCGAAAAACCTGAGGGTTATGTTGTGCGGCGCACGTACGCGCCGCCCCCAAAAATGGGTGCGGCCATGGACCAGAATGTGGGTGTGGCCATGGGTGGCGACAAATTTTCGTTTACTTAGCAATGTGGGACATTAGATTAGGACAGTGGTGGCGAAACTTTTGGAGGCCGAGTGCCCAAACTGCAACCCAAAAGTCAATTTATCTATCGCAAAGTGGCAACAGCAATTTAAAACTTCATACAAACGTTTTAACTCATACATGAACATTATTGAAAATCCAAGTTGCAAATAAACTGTGAAGATAAACAATTTCTTTCATCCTACTCCTGAAAAATGTATTCGTTTTTTAGAACCTCACAGTTTTATTTTCCGTTTTAAAAAGCAAAAATGTAGGTTTAATGCTATTGTCTCATAGGATAATCATTCAGCTTTTCCCAGAGGCCCCCAACAAGACAAATGTAGCAATCATGAGGCCCCCAAGAAATCATCAGGCTCCCAACAAGACACATTCAGCAATCTTGAGACCCCCAACAAGACAAATTCAGCAATCATGTTGCCCCCAACAAGACAAATTCAGCAATCATGAGGCCCCCAACAAATCATGAGGCCCCCAACAAGACATTCAGCAATCATGAGGCCCCCAAAAAATCGTGAGGCCTTCAACAAGACGAATTCATCAATCATGAGGCCCCCAACAAGACAAACTCAGCAGTCATGAGGCACATAAATAGACAGGATTTCACATAAATAGGCAGAATGCCCCCTTAATATGGTAGACACCTCTCACCTGGATTCTCAATTCTCCTCTACTGGCTGTTGTGCCTGGCAATACTGTTTTTGGTTGGATTGGGGATGACGTGCGGACTGAAAGGCCTTGCGTGATGCTTGCCTGAAATGTGTCCCAAATTGCGATTTTTTTCCCTGCTAAAATGTGGCCTAAATTGAGTTTGTTTTCTGCTAAAATATGGCCCAAATTGCGTTTACTTTCTGCTGAAATGTGGCCCAAATTGCTTTTATTTTCTGCTGAAATGCAGCCCAAAGTGCGTTCATTTTCTGCTGAAATGTGGCCCAAAGTGCGTTTGTTTTCTACTAAAATGTGGCCTAAATTGAGTTTGTTTTCTGCTAAAATATGGCCCAAATTGCGTTTACTTTCTGCTGAAATGTGGCCCAAATTGCGTTTATTTTCTGCTGAAATGCAGCCCAAAGTGCGTTCATTTTCTGCTGAAATGTGGCCCAAAGTGCGTTTGGCGGGGCGCCAAAAAAAGGGCGTGGTCATGACATTGTATGGGCGGAGCGTAACCGTAACCCCAAAGCAGCAAATATAGACATTTTAGCAGAAAACAAACGCAATTTAAGGCCAAATTTTAGCAGAAAACAAACGCAATTTAGGCCACATTTTAGCAGAAAACAAACGCAATTTAGGCCACATTTTAGCAGAAAACAAACAGGCCTGGGGGGCGTGTGCGGCGCGCATAGTGCGCACCGCACTATGCGCGCCGCACACGCCCCCCAGGCCCGTTTTCCGGCGCGCTGCGACCCCCTCCCCAGCCGTCCACAGCCCACCCCCCACCTTCACTTGTCCCAGGTTGGAACCAGAAAAAACAGGTCACTGTAGTGAATATGTCTCACTCTACTATTAACAGTACTGCTACAAATGCAAAGTTACAGAGATAAACTAAAAACAATTCTCTACTACACTAACACCTATGATATCCTTTTACATGATGGGACATATAAAGATTAGAGAAATGCAGTCAGAAACAGTAGCCAAAAACTATACATTCTGTTAATAGATTGCTTAAGTTACCTCAATTAGCATCTCTTTCATCCTGAGGGGAATCTTAGGAGGCATGGTGGATGGTTGATGGCAGTGCTGCGTGTCTGATGCCTGTGATGCGTCCTCTCCACGCGTTTGCCGGTGCCTGCTCTGGCCAACTTCCTGTCTCTACGCATCAGCCAATCAAAACTTCCGCTTGTGACGTACGCGTGTACGTACGTGTACGGAGGCAAAGTACGCATGCGCGCGCGCAGTGGTTGCGGAGCGGAGACGCATGGTTGTACGCTTGCCGACTACAACATACGCATCGTTGGCAATCCGGTGCGCGCATGCGCGGTACATTCAGTTGTAACGCGTAAAGAAAATCCGCATGCGAGCATAATGTTACGCATACGGCTACGATAGCTACGCGGAGATGCGAAGTTCAATAAGTAGCTTACGGTATCCTTACGCGTAACGTCGTAAGTTTACGCGTAATTACAGTGATGTACCGTAGATAATGTCCTACGTCGGAACCGTAATTGCGTAATGCGTAATAGCGTAAAATTACGCGAAATGATCCGTAAGCGTAGATTTTCCCATTACGACCAGCACTGATTGGCAGCACTTTCCACAAAACG